>NC_057794.1:590931681-590940458 GCF_018294505.1 Triticum aestivum
CTGCTTCCCCGGACTCCCTCGATGCCCCGGACGAAGCCACACAGCTGCCCCGCACCGCTCTCACTCTCCCTCGCCCTCCTCTTCTCCCCCTGCTCTCTCTCCCTCTCACCCGAGAACCACCGCCGCCGCCGACGGGCATCACCGTAGCCACCGGCCTCCCCTCGCCTCCCCGACACACGCGGAAGCTCCACTCCTCCGCCCTGAAGCTCCCCGTCAAGCCTTGCCCCTCCGGACACCCCGTGGAGCCGTCGCCGTCGCCAAATTCGACTCCGGCCGCCGTGGATCCTCGCCGGCGATTCGGGAGCTACCGGGCATCCCCGACCTCGCCCTCGCGCTCGCTGGTTCCGCGGTGAGCCCCCGCACCGAACCCCCTCCTCCCCGTGTCCGTTTGCGCCGTCTAGGCCTTAGCTCCGCCATGGCCGAAGCTCGCCTCCGCTCGAGCTTGTCGCCGGCGTTGCTCCGGCGACCTTTTGGCCACGCCAGTGCACCTAGCACTCTCGCCGCACCTCGTAGTGCCCCGCTAGCGCTTTAGTTCGCTCGTTTGCACGCTGCAGCCGCGTCCCCGAACACAGCCGAGCTCCGACCGCCGCCGCAAGCTTGCTCCGGCGAGCTCCGGCGCCCCCGCAGCCCCCCCATCAGCTCCCCTGGTTGCGGACGAAGACGGGCTACGCCCCGGTGGTCTTCGCGCGATCAAACGCTGTCTGAAACGCAAGTCCGGCGAGTCGCCGCCGCGCTAATGGTCGCCGCCGGCCAGAACTCCGGCGGGCTGACGTGGCTTAGTTAATTAGTCACTAACCCCCCACCTACTGACGCTGACAAGTGGGCCCCAGGGCTTAGTCAAAGCTAACCAGCCCAGGTTTGACTCGGGGTTAACCCCCTGTCACTAACGTGTGGGTCCCACACGTCAGGTTTGACCCTGGACAGCCGCGTTGACCCGCTGACGTCGTGCCGACGTCATGCTGACGCAATAAGTATTTTCTGGATTTAATATTATTCAGGAAATTTCAGAAAATAGCTAAAACTTCAATAAATCATAGAAAATTAACCGTAACTCCAAATGAAATAAATTATATATGAAAAATTATCAGAAAAATTCAAGGAATCCATCTGTACCATTTTCATGCATGTTAGAACAACTTATAGCTGCTGTTTAGCACAAATCAATTAAAGGGCATTTAAATAATCACATATGGAGTTTGAATTTGAATCTTGTATTCAAACCAACTTCATTTAACTTGTTGCTAGATGCATTAGCCCAAAACACATTCATTTTGCTATGTCATGATCATGCATCATATTGTGCATTGCATTGATTGTGTTTCCTTCTGTGTTGCCGGTATTTGTCCCCTCTCGATAGACGTGATACCGAGGATGTGATCGTTGACACTGATGAAGACTCAATGTTATCTTCAGAAGTGCCAGGCAAGCAAAACCCCCTTGTTCATTCCGATACAATCCTACCCTCTCGCTTCTGCTCTCTTTTATGCATTAGGACAACACCGATTCAACTGTTACATGCTGCGGTAGTTGAACCCCTTTATCCTTTGCATGACCTGTCATTGCCACAGTAAATAGATGAAACCCACTAGCATGAGTAGGAGTTGTTTGAGCCCCGTTGTGCCTACTCATTCATGCTTGTTTGTCATGCCTGCTACTGCTTAGAGTTGAGTCAGGTCTGATTCATCGGGGATGAATCAGAGGCGTGTGAACATGTCCTACTGTGTGTGAGCTAAGTGTGTGAACACGATTTGGTAAAGGTAGCGGTGAGAGGCCATGTAGGAGTACATGGTGGGTTGTCTCATTGCAGCCGTCCTCAGGAACTAAGTTCTGTGTTTGTGATCCATGATTCAGCTACTACCATACATTGGGCCCTGAAATATGACCCCGCTCGACTTCTTATTCACCCTCGTCCTCTGTCCAGGAGTTGCAAGTAGTTTCTGGTGTTTGTAGTATGCTGGAGGCCGTGGACAGCGCTGACCGTAGGGGTGGGCTGTGATGCGGTAGGCACGTGGCCGGGTAAACCGGGCGCCCGTTTGGTGTCACGGAACCCTGTTCACATCGTTTGGGGCTGTGAGCGAAACTCCGGCCGGATCTCCTCATGGATGGAACCCGAATAGGCGATAAACCTGGACTAGAGACTTGAGTGTTTAGGTAGGTCGTGGTCTACACCCACGTCGGTTTTCGCTTGAAGTCTGCCGAGCACATGTCGTGTGCAGACGCTAAGTGGTGGAAACATGTATGAAGAAGTACACCCCTGCAGGGTTATCATCATCTATTCGAATAGCCGTGTCCGCGGAAAAGGACTTCTGGGTTGCTTATATCAGTTCATAGACAAGTGAAAGTGGAAACTCTAAAATACGCAAGATAAGCGTGAGTGCTATGGATGGCGGTCTCGTAGGGGGACGGGAGCGAATCCATAGTGGTGTATTGATATGATGAATATGTGGACTCGTGTGCGCCACCTCAAAAGAGTTACTTGCAGTCGTAGTTCAGGATAGCCACCGAGTCAAAGCTGGCTTGCTGCAGTTAAACCCCACCATCCCCTTTGTTGATAATGAAGCATATGTAGTTAGTTCTGATGTAAGTCTTGCTGGGTACATTTGTACTCACGTTTGCCTATTTATGTTTTTGCAGAGAGACTTCGGTCTCGCTAGTAGTTCCGCGTGGACTTCGACGTTTAGCTTGTTACCTCAGCTACGATCTTGTGCCCTCGGCAGGATCTGGTAGATAGTCAGGCTTCTCAGCCTTTTTCATTTATAGATGTCTGTACTCAGACATGATAGCTTCCGCTTGTGCTTTGACTTGTATGCTCTGATTGTTGGGTCATGAGACCCATGTTTGTAATATCTCGCTCCTCGGAGCCTATTGATTAAATTACTTGAGTCATAGAGTCATGTTGTGATGCCATGTTGTGTTTGCACATATCGAGCATATTGTGTGTATGTTATTGAAATGCTTGGTATGTGTGGGTTCTGACTATCTAGTTGTTTATCTTTAGTAGCCTCTCTTACCGGGAAATGTCTCCTAGTGTTACCGCTGAGCCATGGTAGCTTGCTACTGCTCTGGAACACTTAGGCTGGCCGGCATGTGTCCTTCTTCGTTCCTGTGTCTGTCCCTTCGGGGAAATGTCACGCTTTGAGTACCGGAGTCCTGTTAGCCCGCTACAGCCCGGTTTACCGGAGTCCTGCTAGCCCAGTGCTACAGCCCGGACCCACTTGCTGATGACCGACACGTTCGAAGCTGGGTCATGGATGCCTGTCCCTGTAAGTCTGTGCCACTTTGGGTTTACGACTAGTCATGTCAGCCCGGGCTCCTTATCATATGGATGCTAGCGACACTATCATATACGTGAGCCAAAAGGCGCAAACGGTCCCGGGAAAAGGTAAGACGACACCCGTGGAGATACCGTGTGTGAGGCCGCAAAGTTATTGTCACATCCCTAGCTTCTGGCATTGCACTAGTACTAGCCTTTGGTGATGCATCATGTTTACTTTTACAGAAAGTTGAAATGGGGATTGTCCAAACCCTAGCATTTTAAGAATTCACCAGGTTCACCTAAAATATTTTCAGTCAATCCAAGTGGCTTTCAAAAATGTTCATCATTTTTGGAAAAATGCTGGAAACAGTAACCAGAGATGATGCACATTTTTCCATGTCATTTTGGATCTTTGAACTAATATATATTGTATTTGAGTTGGAGCAAATATATGTTATATATATTTTTAATGCTTCAATAATTCTGATATTTTGTGAGGGGCTCTGGAATATTACTTTCAGTCCCTGCAAAAATTATTGGAAGAAACAAAAATGATTTAGTGTTTGAACTAAATCAAAACAGATGAAACAAATAGAAAACAATGATTAAAAAATAAAACAGAGCAAAAATAAAAAGGGAGACGGCCACCTGGGCCACTTACCTGCTTACCTGCCCGGCCCAGCTCCTCCCGCTGGCCCAGCCCACCACCACAGCCTCCCTGTCGTCTTCCTCCCTGGACAGGAGGACGAGGGCGTGTGCCCGACGCTCGCCGGCACGCGCGCGCGCCACCTCCCCCCTGCTGGCCACCTCCTGCTTCCCCCGGACTCCCTTGATGCCCCGGACGAAGCCACGCAGCTGCCCCGCACCGCTCTCACTCTCCCTCGCCCTCCCCTTCTTCCCCTGCTCTCTCTCCCTCTCACCCGAGAACCACCGCCGCCACCGACGCCGATTGCCGCAGCCACCGTGCTCCTCTCGCCTCCCCGACGCCTCCCAGAGCTCCGCAAGTCCTCCCTCGTCCTCCTCGTCGTCTCACGCGACCAGAAGAGCCCCGGAACGCCGCCCCCGACGTTTTCCCCCTCGCCGGCCGCCGAGGATCTTCTCCGTCGAATTCGGCCACTCTGGCGCGCCCCCGAGCTCGCTGACCCTCCCTGCGTGATCCCTGTGAGCTCCACTCCGTTTCCCCTCCTCCATTTTGTTCGTTTCCGTGCCGTAGCACCCCGGCCACATTCCCGAGCGCCGCCGTCCGCCATGGACGCCGGGCATGGCACTGACGTGCTGCTGCGGCCAGACCGACGAGCCTAGCGTGCTCCTAGCTGCCCCAGGAGTCCGCATAGCCCCTCAGCCAGCCCCCTAGCGCCCCGTAACCTCGCTCCGCCCAAACCCGAGCTCCGGCAGCCGCTGCGGCCCCCACTCCGGCGAGCTCCGGCCACCCCCGCACCTCCCGATGGCCCCCCTAGATGCGCACGGGCACGGGCTACCCTCTGGTGCCCTTGGCTTGGCCCAAAACCCCTCGCAGCGCCACTCCGGCGAGCTCCCGCCGCAGTTTTGGTCGTCGCCGGCCGAACTCCGGCGAAGTCGACGTGGCTTAGTTAATTAGTCACTAACCCCCCCACCTACTGACGCTGACAAGTGGGCCCCAGGGCTTAGTCAAAGCTAACCAGCCCGGGTCAACGCGGGATTAGTCCCTGTGTCACTGACGTGTGGACCCCACACGTCAGGTTTGACCTGGGGCGCTCGGTTGACCCTGCTGACGTCACTATTACGTCATGCTGACGCAGTATTTGTTCTGGAATTTAAATAAATCCTAAATGATTTATAAATTCCAGAAAATGCCTAAAACTTCAATAAATCATAGAAAATTAACCGTAACTCCAAATTAAATAATTTATATATGAAAAATTATCAGAAAAATTCAAGGAATCCATCTGTACCATTTTCATGCATGTTAGAACAACTTATAGCTGCTGTTTAGCACAAATCAATTAAAGGGCATTTAAATAATCACATATGGAGTTTGAATTTGAATCTTGTATTCAAACCAACTTCATTTAACTTGTTGCTAGATGCATTAGCCCAAAACACATTCATTTTGCTATGTCATGATCATGCATCATATTGTGCATTGCATTGATTGTGTTTCCTTCTGTGTTGCCGGTATTTGTCCCCTCTCGATAGACGTGATATCAAGGATGCGATCATTGACACTGATGAAGACTCAATGTTATCTTCAGAAGTGCCAGGCAAGCAAAACCCCCCTTGTTCATTTCGATACAATCCTACTCTCTCGCTCCTGCTCTCTTTTAATGCATTAGGACAACACCGATTCATCTGTTACTTGCTGCGGTAGCTGAACCCCTTTATCCTTTGCATGACCTGTCATTCCACAGTAAATAGATGAAACCCACTAGTATGAGTAGGAGTTGTTTGAGCCCTGTTGTGCCTACTCATTCTTGCTTGTTTGTCATGCCTGCTACTGCTTAGAGTTGAGTCAGGTCTGATTCATCAGGGATGAATCAGAGGTGTGTGAACATGTCCTACTGTGTGTGAGCTAAGTGGTGAACACGATTTGGTAAAGGTAGCGGTGAGAGGCCATGTAGGAGTACATGGTGGGTTGTCTCATTGCAGCCGTCCTCAGGAACTGAGTTCTGTGTTTGTGATCCATGATTCAGTTACTACCATACATTGGGCCCTGAAATATGACCCCGCTCGACTTCTTATTCACCCTTGTCCTCTGTCCAAGAGTTGCAAGTAGTTTCTGGTGTTTGTAGCTTACTGGAGGCCGTGGACAGCGCTGACCGTAGGGGTGGGCTGTGATGCGGTAGGTACGTGGCACGGTGTACCGGATGCCCGTTTGGTATCTCGGGAACCCTGTTCACATCGTTTGGGGCTGTGAGCGAAACTCCGGCCGGATCTCCTCATGGATGGAACCCGAATAGGCGATAAACCTGGACTAGAGACTTGAGTGTTTAGGTAGGTCGTGGTCTACACCCACGTCGGCTTTCGCTTGAAGTCTGCCGAGCACATGTCGTGTGCAGACGCTAAGTGGTGGAAACATGTATGAAGAAGTACACCCCTGCAGGGTTATTATCATCTATTCGAATAGCCGTGTCCGCGGAAAAGGACTTCTGGGTTACTTATATCAGTTCATAGACAAGTGAAAGTGGATACTTTAAAATACGCAAGATAAGCGTGAGTGCTATGGATGGCGTCCTCGTAGGGAGACGGGAGCGGATCCATAGTGGTGTATTGATATGGTGAATATGTGGACTCGTGTGCGCCACCTCAAAAGAGTCGCTTGCAGTCGTAGTTAGGATAGCCACCGAGTCAAAGCTGGCTTGCTGCAGTTAAACCCCACCACCCCTTTGTTGATAATGATGCATATGTAGATAGGTCTGATGTAAGTCTTGCTGGGTACATTTGTACTCACGTTTGCCTATTTTATGTTTTTGCAGAGAGACTTCAGTCTCACTAGTAGTTCCGCTTGGACTTCGACGTTTAGCTTGATACCTCAGCTACGATCTTGTGCCCTCGGCAGGATCTGATAGATAGTCAGGCTTCTCAGCCTTTTTCATTTATAGCTGTCTGTACTCAGACATGATAGCTTCCGCTTGTGCTTTGACTTGTATGCTCTGAGTGTTGGGTCATGAGACCCATGTTTGTAATATCTCGCTCCTCGGAGCCTATTGAATAAACTACTTGAGTTGTAGAGTCATTTTGTGATGCCATGTTGTATTGCACATATCGAGCATATTGTGTGTATGTTATTGAAATGCTTGGTATGTGTGGGATCTGACCATCTAGTTGTTTATCTTTAGTAGCCTCTCTTACCGGGAAATGTCTCCTAGTGTTTCCACTGAGCCATGGTAGCTTGCTACTGCTCCGGAACACTTAGGCTGGCCGGCATGTGTCCTTCTTCATTCCTGTGTCTGTCCCTTCGGGGAAATGTCACGCGGTGAATACCGGAGTCCTGTTAGCCCGCTACAGCCCGGTTCACCGGAGTCCTGCTAGCCTAGTGCTACAGCCTGGATTCACTCGCTGATGACCGACACGTTCGATGCTGGGTCATGGATGCCTGTCCCTGTAAGTCTGTGCCGCTTTGGGTTTACGACTAGCCATGTCAGCCCGGGCTCCTTATTATATGGATGCTAGCGACACTGTCATATACGTGTGCCAAAAGGCGCAAACGGTCCCGGGCAAAGGTAAGGCGACACCCGTGGGAATACCGTGCGTGAGGTGGCATTGAGTCGGGGTCCTGACATATATGACCATATATGTCACAAAAAATTAGGTGTACCATGGTAGGAAAGTGGGTAGGGATGGTTTTGAGCGCATGATTCAAGATATATTGCCTTCCATCATTTGCATGTATATCTATGTATGATCACACAGAAATTATGAATGTCACGGTAAAAAGAGGAAATCAGTACTGTGTTATTGGCTATTTAATGATTATTAATTGCTACAATTTTCACGAATCAACCAGAAGATAGATGGTTAGGAGGACCGTGGTATACAGCCCACCAGGGTTCAAGTCCTAAAATCGACACCGGTGCTCGCATTTTCCTGGATTAATTTCAGAACTTCCGGCAATGTGCGTTCAGTTGGAGATGACGTTCTCGTCAACTACAAAGGTGTCTGTGGTGACTTCGTCAATCTCAAAATGATGTGCCGGCTCAGTCTCTCAGAGGTTCTCATAAAGGTAGGCTGTGTGTGTGTGTTCATAGGGGTGAGTGTATGTGCCTATGTATGAGCGTTTACATCTGTGTTGAAAAAACAAGTTGCTAATATCTTCTCCACGAATGAGGGTTAAAAATACGACATGATTGTGAACTTGAATTAGCAGCATATGTGTGTTTTTCATTTCAACTAGTAAAATAGGGTATAATAACTATAGCAAGACCCACTCCTTTGGTAATTCCATCAATAAAAACCATATAAAAAACTCTTAGTTCCGTTAACCCTCTTATACCGAGGGTAAAGACCCTAGTATAGAAAATATCTATATAACCACAATTATTGGACCAATATATTACTTGCTAAAGGAAATAGTTTTTTTGTTATTTTTGTTTGTAAAAAGAGTTTATTAAATCCAAATTATGAAAATGAATAAGTGGGTTCTTCTCCAAGTGCCACCAGGGGGCCTAGATTGCATCTACTCCACTCATCGTTGCCATCGTGCGCCACCGAGGAAAGTGCTGGTGGTGGCAGGGAGGCCCTTTCGAGTTGTGTTGCCCTGGAGGGGCACATGATATGGCGGGGAGGGTCGGATGCTTCTTGTGCTATCATGTGTGCATCGGCGGCTACAACGGTTGGTCCGGCAAATTCTACTTCGACACAAGCAACCTAGGACTTTTCCGCATCACGAGTTGGCTAAAAGACACGAGCAGAAAAACAAGCATTTTCAGCGGCCACCGAAGGCGGTAGTAACTAAGTTGATCAAAGCCGCCTGTAATATATCAAGTGCAGGCGATTTACATTACTATAGATAGCTCCGGAGGCAGCTAGAACAACAAAACTGCCA
>NC_057794.1:590940744-591101625 GCF_018294505.1 Triticum aestivum
ACTCTATTTTTCCTACAATTTTCCCTTGCCCTCCCCATTCTATGGGCAAACCCTTGCACCCATCCCTCGTGGCACGCCGCCCTTCCGCGGCGGCACAATGGTCATCCGCCCACCCGAGGCGGGGCAGTGGGTGGAAGATCTGCCCGTCCACGGCAACCATGTGGCCGATCCGCTCATTCACGGCGAGGTGTCCGATCAGCCCATCTCAGGTAGCGCGATGGCACAACCACCAATCCACGGCGGTGCGGTGGATGATCTTCCTATCAGAGGCGGCGCGGTGGAAGCTCCACCCATCCGTGGTGTCATGGTGGCAGATCTGCCCTTTGGCGCCTGCCCGATGGTGCAGTGGCAGATCTGCCCGTTGGCAGCTGCATGGCGACGCGGTGACTCTGCTGGCATTGGATTGTTGCCGCTGCTGACCTCCATAGAGGTCTCCGAATCTCCGGCATGGTGAGCTCACAAATGTTTCACCACAGATTATATAAGTATGTGTGTTTAGTTGCTGCTTCTTGGGTTTGCGAATGTATGCCTATATCTTTTTGTATAATTAGTTGCTGCTTGCATAAATATGTTTCGCCATGGATTATATATTTTTGTGTTTTTAGTTGCTAATTCTAGGTTGGTGATTGTATGCTTATATCCTTTTGTATGATTGGTTCCTGGTTATATAATTATGTCTCACCATGGTTTACATATTTCTGTGTTTAGTTCTGCTTCTAGAGTTGGCAATTGTATGCTCATGTTTACCTCAATGTTTTGTTTAAATTTCATTCGCGTGACTGGTTAAGAAATGAAACGACAACCCCCATGGAATTGTATGTGAATTTTGGTATCATGACTGATTACAAAATGGAATGGCTGCTCATGAAGATCTTGGAGGTCGTTAGAAATACACATTGGTCTCTAGGCGTCCGCGCATTGGAGACGATTTACCAAAACAAACTACTTACACGCCTGTGTTTTTTCAAGTATTAGCGACACAGGCTTTGAGGCGTAACCTCGAACCGCCTCCGTCCCATCTAAAAAAACATCTACAATGCTCATGTTTCTACAAGTGAGATGCTCTAGCTGGGCATGCTTGTAAAGAGGGTAGTTGATGACATCTAAGATTTGGTTCAAGCAACATCACCGCTTTGTATGTCGTTAACTTGGTGAAAGTGTTGACTCAATGTTTCACTTCGGGGGTGATAGCATCCGATGTTTATTAGTTCAACCTGACAACATCTATTCTTTGTTAGGTATTATGCTGCTCTATTGACAAATTGTTGTCCACGGTGATAAGCTTTTGTGCGAATAAGAACGTGTTGTTGTGTGAATGGTCCAAAGCTGATGACATCACATTTTTCTTTCCGATATTGACACGTAGCATTATTTTTAATTATATCATGTTGTGTGCACGGGACGGTAGAATCGTAACTCGAAGTCGCGTAATAAATACCATGTCGTAGTGAAAGCTCACTTCTATGAGTGCTAGTGGCATGGGTGTGCGCGTACATGGTGTACTACGTCTCTACTGCGTCCTAAACAATAGAGCAAAAGTGCAGTCTTATCTGCTACAATGGTGTAGTGTGGATGCCCATGGTGTGTGTCCCCACCGTATCCAAAACAAAAGAGTGAAAGTGTGCACTTCGTTTCCATGGCTATGAAAGGATCTGCCATGACATCCTTCATAGCATCATCACTGGAGCTGACCTGGATTGCTCTTTACACATTTCTTGATATCTTGTAATCCCCGTGGGGAGTTTATTATCGTACTTGAGTGCTTAAGATGACGGTGCATGCGCTAAAGAAGCCAGTGGTCAATAGTTTATTATTAGTAGTAGTGCCGGCGGTTCTCTCTATTTTGTTTATGTGCTCTTTCTTGGTATATCTTGTACCCGAGGTTCTAGATGCAAGTGCATAATGAGGTACCGTAGATTGATGTGATTAACCGCATCACTCCTAGGCGTTGCTTTAGACGCGGGATTCGTAGGATGCTAAGATGTTTGTACACGATCCACAACAGAGAGAATTCTTTAGGTTATCCACCCCTTGAATTTGCACTTGTACCTCAGTTGCACACTGCTGCTGCTAAGCAGCTAAGTTATTGCATTGCATGGATAGATAGAGGCGGGCGCGGGGAGTGCTCTCACCAAGATGACGGATGACGAAGGCATGGATAAGCCTATCTGGTAGTAAAAGTTCACGTCTAGTCTGTGTGCATGTGTATTACATTGTATGGGTCCCTACTACGCAATAAAAAAAGGCTGAAACCGTAATTGCATATTTATTAGCATTGCCTAATTGAGATGAAAGTGCTACCTTCGAACGAGCTACTTAAACGGTTGAATAACGTTCATCTCATGGATGTCGGGATGAGTTTTGTGGGAACCTTCTCATAACGGCACATTCTTGATTAGATCAACTTGGAGTTATGTAAATTATATGTACATCTATATGCAAGGTTTTCATTTTAATAAAAATAAATAATCTGTGATGATAGGTTTGTGGTGCAATTGAGAACAAAATGGCATCAGATTTTTTTACGAATATTGATGCTTAGCATTATTTTCGATAGTGTTATAGTTGTTTGTACGGTATGTTAGATCGCTGCACCAAAGTCCATGAAAGCCTCTGTCCTAGTGAAAGCTCATGTATCATAGTTGTGAGCGCTAGTGAAACGACGTACGTGATGTCTGACCTTACCATGTCATAAACAATGGAGCAAAAGCGCGATGTTATCTACTACCACAACAGAAGAGGGTGGGTTTACGTGGTGCGCGTCCCCACTGTATCCCAAGGGAAAAGAGCAAAAGTTTGAGCTTTGTTTCCTTGGCTACGAAATGATTTGCCATAGCAATCGTGGGTGACGCTGAAGTGGATTGCTTTTCTTACATATTTCTTTAGTGCTTAAGATGACGAGTAGTCAAGTGGGCAGTACTAAATCGCATGGTGATTGATAGTAGTTAGTAGCAGTAGTGCTCTGTGAGAACAGTGAGTTGTTTAGTTTATCGATCATGTAAAGTTGCGTCAAGCAGTTGGGGCATCTCCAACGCTGACCAGTAAAGGGACATCGCAAATGTCCATTTTATGTCCGGAGGTGATACGTGGTGTGTGACTGGTGTGTGACTTCACCATGTCATAAACAATGGAGCAAAAGTGCGATGTTATCTACTACTGCAATAGAAGAGGGTGGGTTTATGTGGTGCATGTCCCCACTGTATCCGAAGGGATAAGAGCATAAGTGTGAGCTTTCTTTCCTTGGCTATGAAATGATCTGCCACCACATCATGGCTGACGCTGATGTGGATTTCTTTTCTTACATATTTCTTTAGTGCTTAATATGACAAGTACTCAAGTGGGCGGTACTAAATCACACGGTGATTGATAGTAGTTAGTAGCAGTAGTGCCCTATTTTGTTTAGTTGCAGTTTCGTGGTATCTTGTAGATAAGGTTGATCGTAAGATGATTGGCCATGATATTGGAAGGATACTAATGATTTTTCTAAAAAATCTAGAACATAGTGAATTGTTTAGTTTATCCATCCTGTGAAGTTCCATCAAGCAGTTAGGGCATCTCCAACACTGCCCCGTAAATGGACATCGCGAATGTCCGTTTTTATGTCCGGAGGTGGTCCGCGGACATGGTGTGTGACATTACCATGTCATAAACAATGGAGCAAAAGCGCGGTGTTATCTACTACTGCAACAGAAGAGGGTGGGTTTATGTGGTACATGTCCCCACTGTATCCGAATGGAAAAGAGCAAAAGCGTGAGCTTTGTTTACTTGGCTACGAAATGATCTGCCATGACATCGTGGCTAACGCTGATGTGGATTGCTTTTCTTACATACTTCTTGATTGCTTAAGATGACAAGTAGTCAAGTGGGTTGTACTAAATCACACAGTGATTGATAGTAGTTAGTAGCAGTAGTGCTCTGTTTTGTTTATTTGCAGTTTCATGGTATATGATCGTAAGCCGATTGGCCGGGAGATTGCGAGGATACTAACGAGTTTTCTAAACGATCTAGAACAGACTGAGTTTTTTAGTTTACATATCCTCTAAAGTTGCGCCAAGCAATTAGACCTCAGACTCAGAAAGTTCACCAAAGTAAATAGTATGTTAGTCGGAGCGTACTTCTCAATAGGGATTAGAACAAAGTTACTTGGGTACTGGCTAATATCTTCCTCATTATCATAAATATAAACACTAGCCAATATCATGTTTTGCAAACATCATGATCTAAACATAATATTCTTTTTACATGATTCAGAGTAGAGTTAATATATTCCCATGCGGCGTCCACACCTACGTTGATATTCGGAGCAATGGCCTCCGCACCTGCGTTGATAGGACCGAGGAAAGAAGGGCAAGTATCTTATTTTAGCACACATTATATAGTTATTCCATTTTGAGTTATTTGACTTGCCTTTCCTATAAAGGTACACCTAACAAATATTGTACTTCTAACGAAATATTCCCAATGACTAATGTCATGCATTTGGTACCTCAAATGAACAGAGCAGAGGATATGTCCATGGATGGTTGTGCATCGGTTGTTAATATTTTGAATATACCTTGGCGATGTTGAATATTATGGACTTTAGCACATACTAGAAGTATTTTCCACGCTTCGCCGCGCTGGTTTTTCCTCTGCACATGTCCGGCCACACGTGGACCATGATGGGGCGGGTCGGACCTAGGCCGTGATGTGATAGACATAGCCTCCTTACTCCATCCGCGAGTGCTTCCCTGGTGATACGACACATCATATGATACGTTGATCCTGTACTATCTCGAGCGTTGGATCTGTACTGAAGGGACATGACGGAGCAACCTCCCATTCCACTGCACAATATGCATAATGCACCCTAGACTATCTTGTAATTTAGCAATAAGACTTGTTCCCTTCGTCCTATTCGCCGGTCATGCTCGTTCCCAGCCGCTGCCGCTGTCGGGTACATGGGGGTGGTTTCACCGCGACTGGCCACCATGACGGCAGCCCCATCCACGCTTGCTAGCCCCAATAATACACAGCCTATTCGTTTCATGCCCGCTTCCCGAGTCCTTTGCTCAGATCCAATTTGAAATCTCCAAAGTACTGAGGAGGCCGAGACAACCTCTCTCCACCGCCACCAGAGTCAGAGAATGTATGCAACAAGGATCAGGCAAGAGGCAGCGCCATCTTGTTTGTTGCACTCTAGGTCATTTCATTTTTCAGTTGTCCGATTTCTTGATTTTGCTTTGGTTTTAACACTGCATGTCGGCGCTGGGGGAGTCAGTGTCATTTGGGTGATTCCTCTCGGAGCCGCTGGAGTGGGGTACCATGGCGCAAGTCCAAGCCGTGCCGCTGACTACCATGGGACATGTCCAATCATCACCAGAGGCTGAGAAGAATCTATCGGTGTGTTGGTTGCAGCTGTTGGAGCTCGATCTGCATCCTCCAAATGTGGTTGATATGTGCATAGGCAGTTCTTGACCAGCCCAGAGTTATACTCCATGCTTGTCGGCAGTCCATTCCTTGGTAAGTGCAACACATATCGAAGGTGTCAAGCTCTATCTGGTTAGTTCATCCTCTAATCTCATAGTATTGTCCAACTATTAATTTTCAGGATATATTTTTGACAAAGGGAATATATTAATATCGAGAAGATACCAATTACATCCAGTCTCTGAAAGAACAAAATGTACAACTAGACATTGAGGATGCACACAGGCAAAAAGAGAAAAAGAAGAAGAAAAAAAAGCCCCGACACAGTGACCAGTCACTCACAATAGCACCACACTAACCACCACCAAAGACAGCACCTGGCAAAAGAGGACCTCCAGAGGTGACGCCTCGAAGGGAATAGAGCACGAGCACCATCATCACATGATCAATGATCTTAGGTTTTCACCCTGGCGAAAGTCCGAGTTCTGAAAACAATACCTTCATCAAGTCATTGCCAAGTACAACAATGAAGGCCAGACCTTGGGTTTTCACCCACAGAATCGAAACTTGGTACTCGAGGAGCACCACCTAGACTGAAGTCCTCCAGTGATGCTGCCCTCACTTGTCGAGGCCGCTACTGCAAGTCAGTAAACACAAAGCTCAGTCTTCATCGCATCCAAGGCACCTTTCCGCCCTTTCTTCTGATCCTTGAATCACAACCGCCATGACATTCTCTGCCTCTCTCAATACCATGGAAATTTAGAAATAGACAAGTACCATGGTATCGACAAAAAGCGGAGCTTCGTGCCACACCCACTTAATGCCGCACGGGCAGATGTATGGATGCGCACGCCCGAATCCCATCTGATCCAGAAAAACGGGAGCGTATTGCGCCTAATCTGTAGAACTCATCATCAGCTAGATCGAACAAGTAGATTGTCAGTTTGGCGCGAGAAGATCAATAGGGCAGCCCCCATGCCATCAATCCACATGACCATACCACCGCGATCTCCCCAACCGTCAGCCGGAGCCCCAAGGCCGAGCCAGAGTGGTAGGAGAAGGCGTTTCGCACCGCCCGTAGTTTGCGACAAGGGCCACCAAGACCGCGAGTGAGCACGCACACGATGCAACCACCGCCACACCGTCGACGAAGAAGACACGCACCCTCATGGATCTGGCCACAACACAGCACATGCTATCCGTCGCCCCTATGCTGCTGGTAGCCGCCAACGTGAGGTCGCTGAGGTCAGTTTCCAGTCATCAGGAACCCGAGCGCAAAACACGTCGATGTACCTCCCGAACCTGCCGCCCTACCACTACTAGGAAAAGGCCTACTAATGGCGCACCTAATTTGGCCATTAATGGCGCATTAGTGGTGCGCCATTAGTGCCACGCCATTAGTATATTTTACTAATGGCGCACCACAGGTGCGCCATTAGTATCTGGTATACTAATGGCGCACCTCAGATGCGCCATTAGTATATACAACAATGTGCCATTAGTATGCCTCCCAGGGGGCCATGTATACCCAGGTGCTTTGGCATACTAATGCCGCACAATAACAAGATGCGCCATTAGTAACTTCGGCATACTAATGGCGCACTGTGATGTGATGCGCCATTAGTATGAATATTAGGTTTTTTTATTTTTTTATTTTCTGTTTTTTGCACAGGTTACAAAATGTATAATTGGACAAAATATAGACAGCACACATCAACAACAGATTCATCGAATACAATAGAAGATTAGTCTCTGAATACAATTCATCATATTAGTCTTCGAATACAATTCATCATATTAGTCTTCGAATTGAAAAGACCGAACAAAGATAGAACATTATATTACAAGTCTCGAGACCGCGAGTAGCGAGTTTGTCTTCACATTACAAGTCAATATCGATCATCTAAACTACCATCACATAGAAGAGAGCTGCGGTCATCACGATGAGCATCATCACGATGAAACTCGTCTTCATCCGGTTCCTCCAACGCTCCCTCCCCTCTCCCGCTAGATAGCGGGCGTATCTAGAAAAAGTCCTAAACTAAACCTATACTAAACTATCTAGTTCTTCATCTTCTGCTTCTTTCTTCCAGTTCATCAACCTGCAAAACAAGAAACAACAAACATGAAAAACTTGATCAAGGTTTAAATGTAGCATTCCCCTTAGCAAAATGCCTTTGCTGTAGGAGCTAGCACTTACGAGTTTGGAAACATTAGTCAAACCCCAATCAGATTAAGTTGATCAAAGAAACAGTAGAAGAGAGCCAACACTGCATAAATGGAGCCAATAACCCAAAAGACAGAAGTAGAGCCAGCAAAGTATAGATCAAAGCCAAACCCAAAGATCAACTCAAACTAGAACTAACTCCATGATTAGGGGGTCCCTCAATTAAGCTTGGGTTAGTTTTCAGATGAAATCCAACAAACCCATTACTAATCAACTAGCCCAGAGGTAGGGTTTGAAGTAGGGATTGTCCTCAGGCAGCCTAGTAGTGCTAGGACTATTGCATCATTGGATCAAGTAGTGCAACATCTTTAAGTAACGATGAGAGCCTCAGGACACCATCATTGGCATGGCAAGATTAAGGAGCACCTGTTCTTATCAGTGAGAGTAGGAGAGAAAGAAAGAAAGTGAAGAGACCAGTGCAGCATCTGTTCAAAGCAGATTTAAGAGAGATGGAATTGGCAAGGAAAGATATAGTCCATAACCTGCAAGAAGAAATAGGCCATTGATAGCACATTTACTAAACATCTGCTATAAGCAGAACACATACACCCACTTACACATGGGTACTATTCTGTATATAGGTACACAAGCACAACACATGCACCTGGTATAGATAGGAGTATAAGCATGCATCTAAATTATCTGAAACATATGAAATAGCTAATGCAAAGAAAGAATTATCACTACATGCAACCGTCAGGACTATGTCCTGTACAATATACAACTAAACCACCAGTAGATGATGTACTAAACCATACAAGAAATACCAATACATGGTATTTAGATAAATACTAGTATATATCAAACACAGATACCAGCTTGAAAGAGAAACTATAATTTTATACCACTACAGGAGCAAATCATGAAGTACACAGAGTAATTGCAGTAAAGAGATGAATCAGTATATGTTGATCAATAAGAGAGTTACGGCTATATACAAATGAAGGACTATATCCTTTATAAGATAACAAAGAAACAGTAGCACTTATGCATATGAACAAACAGAACCAGCAGCCAACCAATAAAGAAACTAGCATGTGCTATATGACAGGAACAATAACATCTATAAGACCAAGATAATTGAAATGATAGGCCAACATTAGGGTCATGCAATCATTCGATCCCATCATTGCAGCACTAGTTGAGCAACAAATCAAATATAACAGTAGTTCCATTGGTTCAACCAACAAGTTAACAAAAGTTTACTTCCCACTACTAATTTTGCAACTCGTGATAATAAAGAAAACAGAGCACAAATAAATAGGAATGATCTTTTCCATGACACAAGCACAAACAAAATCACCCATACGCATGAAACAGAGCAAGGTACTAATATAGCAGCACAAGAGCGGGAGCTACAGGTAGGAGACGGATTCACAGGAGAGGAGGTTGGTCGATGCCGCACACGACCACGTCGCCATCACGCGGTGGATGTTGTAGTCGAGTTGGACCATGTGCGGGGTGTCATCGTGGCGGTGGATGACCTGGTTGTCGTCATCGTCCACGGAGGATGCCTGCTGCTCCGAATCTAACAAACAAGTAAGTGCTAGTGTCGTTGATCTAGTACAGAAATTAAGCAAGCTAGTATAGGAGACACGCGTGCTGCTGCTAGTATCTACAGAAATAAATCAAGCTGCATGTGTGTGTGCTTGAGCTAGCTTAGTACGTACAGTCCATGGTTGGGCTCCAAAACTAATAGAGCATGCTAGCGTCAACAGAATCAATCACAAGGTTATTTTGTTGTTGTTGCTAGCAGTGCTAGCTGTATGTATTGATCCATCCATCCATGACCTAACTAATGTTGTTGTATCTCTAGACTAAGTGCAGCAACATAAGAAGGACTAAAACTACAGAGCACATGTGTACGTAACTACTATACTCATCCATGGCAAATTGTACCAAACCATCCATACATAGCCAGATTGCAATGGAGTGGATTCAACACAAGACATGAAAAATTGATGAGCCAAATGATTTTTAGTATTACTAACTTGAAAGGAAGCTCACTGTTTCCATCTTCTATCTATCCATGATTTTATTTTTCTGAAGCAAGCATCAAAAAGCACAATGACAATCGAATTTCACATAAAAACTGAACCAATACTTGCCGTTATGTAGTGTCCATGACAATTGCAATTCATGTCCACTCCAGATCAGATTTGCAAGGGCTAGAAAGAGAGGTTGTAGCTCACCATGTATGGGGGTAGGAGGTGGATGCAGGGGAGGGGTGGAGGGTGTCCTGCAGAAGAAGCTTCGCCATTAGAGCAACCTGCACAAAACAGAGGAAGGGGAGATGAATAAATCATGGTGAGGAAAAGGGCCTTCCGCATGATTAGATCGGGAAGAGAAACAACAACAAAAATACCAAAAAAATCCCTTCCATGGCGTGCTGTACTAGGAGCAGCTCCTCTCTCTCCGCTAGGGTTTGGGGCGCTGGGAGGCTCCATGGTGCCGCTGCGTGGTGGCGGACAAGGGAATCCATCTCCATGGCGGCGTCCCACCCCACGGAGGTGCGCCCCTCCTGCCGTCGTCGTCGGCACGCCCATGGTGACCTGCAGAGAAGGAAGAGAAGATGAGGTGAGGTGAGGAGGAGATGGTGGGCGAAGAAGGAGGGGGAGGGGCTTACCAGTGCTGGACCCGGTCACCTATGGCCTCGCCGTGGCCTATCATGGCGGATCCGGGCGAACAAAAGGGGATGCAAAACCCTAGCCAGTGGGGGAGCCGCGGATCTGCATGGAGGTAAGCCAGATGCGGACCAAGGGGATCTCGCCGGCGTGCTACGCGCGGCCGGAGCTCGCCGGAACCGGGCGGCGTGGGTGGCGACGGCGGCGAGGGAGAGAGGGGTTCGGGGGGAAGAGAGGAGGCGACGAGGGTTTGGGTGGGTTCGAGCGAGAGAGAGAGAGTGTGTGTGTGTGTGTGTTGGTGCGTTGGGTCGGATGGATGGATGGATGTCCAAAATATCTTGTTGCTGCCCACTTACTAATGGCGCACCAACTCTAAATGCGCCATTAGTAATCCAGGTTACTAATGGCGCACCTTCTGGTGGTACGCCATTAGTAGTTTTGCAAAAAAAAACATACTAATGGCGCACTATTCCACAGTGCGCCATTACTAGTTTAAACTAGTAATGGCGCACGGTGAAACAGTGCGCCATTAGTAGTTTTGCAAAAAAAGAAATAAAAAATATAATAAAAAAACAACATTAGTGGCGCACTTTCCGACAGGTGCGCCATTACTAGTTACAACTAGTAATGGCGCACTGTGTCTGGATGCGCCATTAGTATGTTTGGACAGGCGCACTAGTTCAATTTTTTTGATACTAATGGCGCATCCTGGGCCAGGTGTGCCATTAGTAGTTTCAACTCTAATGGCGTATCAGATGGTGGTGCACCATTAGTATATACTAATGGCGCATCGCTTGTCTGGTGCGCCATTAGTGTCAATCCCATCTATAGCCCTTTTTCTAGGAGTGTACAGGCCGGAGGCCATCGCGAGAGAGTGCCTCGCTGCCACCGTCGGCCACGCTGGCTTCACCTAGCGGCAGCGCGGCGAGAGGAGGAGGAGGAGGAACGGTAGTGGTGCGAGTATGGGCGATCCAACTTTGAGGATATGTATGCTTGGTTTGTTAGTTTTTCTCCAAAATGCAACCCTTAATGACATTTGCAAACAAATGTAGCACTTAATGAATGGAAGCCTGCCATGAAAGATTGTATAGAAGTCTTTATGTTCCAATGAATTTTTAGTAGGAAATAAGTTTGAGCACATATAGACACACAGGAATGCGCTTCTTTGTTTGGCAAATTCCTTGGGCGGGTCATGGGTTAGTTTAGACAGGACTAGAGTGTCAAAACAATTACACTTGATGTGGCTAACTAATTCAAACTGAAAGTCATCCCAAGCTATTCTCACTTCTGAGCAACTCGGATTAGAAAAGTTTGAAGGCTAAAATTAAGTTATTCACAGTCTAATAAGCAGATTTGTACAATTGAGAAGATTCAAGGCTGAAGCACCCGATTGTTGTCAGTCACTTGAGAGGAGGTACCCACTAAGTTGTCAAGTCCTGCGCGAGTTTATGCGAGTGAGGAGTGCACCACCAAAGCTTAACAAAACATTTTTTTAAATGGTCAGACTATGATGGAGGATCATTTGTCGCTTTGAGTGTGTACTTATACACAATAGTTGCATGACATCGACCTGAGTTTTGATTTTTGGGCCAGTAGATTTCGCTAGAAGGAAGAAACTGCCAGAGGGGAGGAAGAAGCTCGCTGACAGGCTACCCCATCATCTATCTTAGAGCGGGGGGGTGTTGGGAGGCAGAACAACGGTGGTGGGGCGCGGCAGTGCAAGTTTGTTGGAGAAAAACTGGTCATCGGCCGGAGCTAGAGGGATGGTCGGGGGCGACGGCCCGGCGGTGGGGGTGGTTCAAGGGAGGGCAGTCGCGGGAGCGCCGACGGCAGCACGCGCGGTGGGGGGGTGTTGGAAATATGCCCTAAAGGCAATAATAAAATGGTTATTATTGTATTTCCTTGTTCATGATAATTGTCTATTGTTCATGCTATAATTGTATTAACTGGAAACCGTAATACATGTGTGAATACATAGACCACAACATGTCCCTAGTGAGCGTCTAGTTGACTAGATCGTTGATCAATAGATGGTTATGGTTTCCTGACCATGGACATTGAATGTCATTGATAACGGGATCACATCATTAGGAGAATGATGTGATGGACAAGACCCAATCCTAAGCATAGCACAAGATCGTGTAGTTCGTTTGCCAAGAGCTTTTCCAATGTCAAGTATCGTTTCCTTAGACCATGAGATTGTGCAACTCCCGGATACCGTAGATATGCTTTGGGTGTACCAAACGTCACAACGTAACTGGGTGGCTATAAAGGTGCACTACAGGTATCTCCGAAAGTGTCTGTTGGGTTGGCACGAATCGAGACTGGGATTTGTCACTCCGTATGACGGAGGGGTATCTCTGGGCCCACTCGGTAATGCATCATCATAATGAGCTCAATGTGACTAAGGAGTTAGTCACGGTGTTGGGGATATTACTACTGGGCGTAAACCGGCCTAACTGGGCCGGGTTAACTTCGTCAGTAGTTAAGTATGTTGAAGCCCAAGAAGGCAGATGAGGGCTCAAGGCCCATGGTCGGTTCAAGGCCTGTAGCCGTAAACCAGCGTTAGTAGTTAACTTGTATTGTAAGTTAGGAATAAGTAGAGACCAAACCGAACACATTTATGAGCCGGTATTGGGACTCTGTGAACCGACGGGCGTCACCCGTGTATATAAGGGGACGACCCGGCAGCGGTTCAAGGACAACAGACAACAACTCGAGACATAGGCGAAGCTTGTTTGCTCCCTAGTCATCGAAACCCCATCAATTCCATCACAACTAGACGTAGGCTTTTACCTTCATCGAAGGGGCCAAACTAGTATAAACTCTCTTGCGTCCCTGTGTCTGCTTTAACCCCTTCAAGCTAACCCGTCGCGATGGCTCCACGACTAAGTCCTTTCTCTAGGACATCTGCCGTGACAAAACCACGACAGTTGGCGCCCACCGTGGGGCTATCGCACGATGGTTTCAGGTTCTTGGAGGGCCGCTTTGAAGGACTCGAGGGCTACGCTCTAGGCCGGATGACTAAGAGTCGTCGCGGCAAGCTCTACATCGACGACGCAGGCTGGGGCCCCGAGGCCGGCTCAGTTGAGTACGGGTACCGGGTCCCCTTTGGTGGCATTCACGTTTTCATTGGCAAGATCGGTGAACCGGGCCCTGAGCCGGACATCTGCACCGACCTCGTCGAGACGGCTCAGCGTGCGCGATCCGCCCGGGTTAAACCGGCCATGAAGCGTGCCTTCGTGGGAGTCATCCATGGAGGAAGTTATGAGGATGGATCGGAATCTCGCGGCGAGACCGTCGTTTGTTCCGATGACGAGTCATCGACCGGAGAAACCGAATCTCTTTATCAGCTACAAGACGGCCGGATTGGGGGCTGTTCCGATGGCGACAGTATTCCGGACCCCTCTGATCTGCCCAACCGGGTTGGAATATTCATGGCCGGCACACAAGCAGCGCTTCATTCTTCGACCGCTGCGGCAACAACCTCCGGTTCAGCAGCGGCGACGGCTGCCGGGGCAGGAGGCCCTGTGCGCCCGCCGGCTCAAGTTCTATCAGAGCTATTTGATGCATTGGCTGTGCTTATGGCGGAAGCTAATCCGGCGGATCAGGGCGTTCACAACGCGGAGATTGCAAAGGTGAAGGAACAGATCACCCAGGCCAAGGCGGATCTGGCAGCTGAGGACACCAGGATGGCCACAGAGCGGGCCGCTCTAGACGCACAAGCCTACAGGCTCATGTTGGACCAGAGCGCGTCGCATGAAGTCATGAGGAGGAAGTACCGATCCCGTTTGCCTCCG
Source organism: Triticum aestivum (assembly GCF_018294505.1). NCBI lineage: Eukaryota > Viridiplantae > Streptophyta > Magnoliopsida > Poales > Poaceae > Triticum > Triticum aestivum. The sequence goes on from NC_057794.1 coordinate 590,954,805, forward strand.
GTTTTCGAGGCCAGAGACCTTTTCAACACCCCAGGAGCAGGAACCAGTAATCCGCTGGAGGGAAACCGGGCGGAAGCTCCTGGGACCGGTGCACCGGTTCAGCCTCGTCAGATGGACCCGCCTCGTCAAAACACCGTTATACCTCAGGCTGTTTTAACACCTCCGGGTCACTACTCCAACCCAATGGACAATCTCGTCGCCGCTGCTGCACGGCTGGAGGCCATTCCAATTGAAGGTGACTCGCCGCAGGCAGTAGAGACGCGACGGGTCAAGGAGCTTCTGAGGACAGCTTTGGTCCAACAGGAAGCATACTCGTACAGCCGCGACCGGATCCACTCGACCCCCCGTCCAAGCCGGAGCTATAGCAGACATATGGATGAACCGGCAGTGTCGAGTAATGAACGACGTGGAGCACCCCGTGGCAACAACCCGGCGGGTGGTGCTGATAACGCTCAGGAAGTGGTGGACCGGGCCCGAGCGCGCAGGGAGGCCGAGTTAGCCGCACAGCATCAGGCTCGGCAGCTCACGCCGGTTCGTCCAACTATCTCGATCGAACCTGGTGTTACTTCTAGTTCTTTGGGGGTGCCTTGCCTTGTCCCCGCTTTACGCAATGTGCGCCTGCCCAAGGATTTCAAAGGCCCGCGCAAAGTACCAAATTACACGGCGGATCAACCTCCAGAGACATGGGTGGAGAGCTATGAGATGGCCATGGAGATGCTTGATGTGGATGACGCGGCGTGTGCGAAATACTTCACCATGATGCTTGAAGGAACGGCCCGTACTTGGTTAAAAAGCTTGCCGGCTAATTCTATCAGTTCATGGGCCCAATTACGAGCCCGGTTTATCAGCAATTTCAAGGATACATGTAAACAGCCTATGTCGATAGTGGACTTAGCTGCCTGCGTCCAGGAGGAAGGAGAATCAACGACTCATTGGGTGCGCCGGGTTTCACAAGTGTTGCACTCATCAGACCGCATCAACGCTGACACCGCAGTATTAACCCTAGAAGGCAACTGCCGGTTTGGGCCCCTAAAGCTGAAGTTGGGACGGATGAAGCGTCATTGCACTGACATGGGGACCCTCATGGCTGCTTTGGTAAAGTATGCTGATTCTGATAGTACCAAGGATCCCGAATCTGATGATGACAAGGCAGGGAAGGGAAAGAGGAACAACAACTCCAAAGGTCAGCAGCATCACTGGGCAGGCAATGGTGGTGGAGGCAAGCGTAAAGCGGATGGTAACATGGACTTTGTGGCTAATACCAACACGCAGGACAATGGCCAGCGACGCAAGGGTAAACCGAAAAATCGCAACGGGGCACCCAACCCTAACCCGGACCGCCTAAACTATCTACTGAGCCAGCCCTGTCCAAGACATGGGACGAAGGAGGCGCCAGCAAACCACCTTTGGAAGGATTGCTTCATTATGCAGGAGTTCAAGAATTCTAATGCTTTCCGGTATGATCACGGCTCCGGCGGTGGCTCAGGGTCCGGGCCGGGTTACGGTGGAGGAAATTCCGGTTCAGGATTTAATGGTAATCCGGGCGGACATAATAATCAAAATAGTCAGAACAACCAGGGTGGTTACAACCAACAGCAGCAACAGTCAGGTTACCAGAGCAACCCAAAGCAGTTGAGTAGTGGGCAGTACCATGTCTTCACCACTAGCTTGGACAAGCGAGACCGGAAGGTTCAGAGGCGGGCGGTCAACTCTGTTGAACCGGCCATACCCCGTTATCTACGCTGGTCTGAACAGCCAATCATATGGAGCAGAGAGGATCACCCTCCCCAGGTTGATAATCCGGGTCAGTTGGCTCTGGTGGTGGCGCCTCAGGTGGGAGGTTACAAGTTCACCAAAGTGCTCATGGATGGAGGGAGCAGCATTAATATCTTGTACTATGAGACCTTCCGTCGTATGGGACTAACAGATAAAAATCTCAAACCGTCTAATACGGTGTTCCACGGTGTAGTACCTGGCAAATCAGCATATCCTGTTGGTAAGATAGCTCTGGAGGTGGCCTTTGGGGATGATCATGATTCCAGGTCGGAGACATTGACGTTTGAAGTGGTGAAAATCCAAAGTCCATATCACGCCCTGTTTGGGCGACCGGCCTACGCCAAGTTTATGGCACGGCCCTGTTATGTGTATTTGCAGCTCAAGATGCCGGGTCACAAGGGGACAATAACGGTTCACGGAAGCCGCAAAATCGCTTTGGAGTGCGAGGAAGGAGATGCGGCCTATGCAGAGTCGGTTTGTGCCACCGAGGAGCTGAAGTATTATAAGGACAATGTTGATCCGGCGGACATGACTCCATTAAAGAAGCCAACTACGGAGCATGATCCGGCCCTGAAGTTCAAATCGGCAGCAGAAACTAAGCTTGTTGACTTCGTACCTGGCGATTCGTCCAAGCAGTTCAGCATCAGTGCCAACTTGGATCCGAAATAGGAAAGCGCGCTCATCGAGTTCATCCGTGAGAATCGGGACATTTTTGCATGGAAGCCCTCTGACATGCCAGGTGTACCGAGGCAACTCGCTGAGCACACCCTTAATGTGGATCCTAAATACAAACCGGTGAAACAGTTCCTCCGCCGGTTTAACGAAGAAAGACGCAAGGCGATTGGAGAAGAGGTAGCCAGGCTCTTAGCAGCTGGCTTTATTGTTGAAGTTTTTCACCCTGAGTGGCTTGCCAATCCGGTGCTGGTCCTTAAGAAAAACGGCACCTGGCGCATGTGTGTGGATTACACAGATCTTAATAAGGCTTGTCCAGCAGATCCTTTTGCCCTCCCCCGTATTGATCAAATTATTGATGCTACAGCGGGTTGTGAGCGTTTAAGTTTTTTGGATGCATATTCTGGCTATCATCAGATCAAAATGGCAGTTAAGGACCAGGAGAAGACGGCATTTATAACTCCCTTTGGAGCCTTCTGCTATGTGTCTATGCCCTTTGGGCTCAAGAGTGCCCAGGCAACTTATCAATGGTGTGTACAAAATTGTCTTCACAAGCAGATTGGCCGTGATGTACATGCTTACGTGGATGATATCGTGGTTAAGTCCAGGGAGAAGGAGACTCTGATTGATGATTTGAAGGAAACCTTTGATAACCTAAGGACATACAAGATGATGCTTAATCCGGACAAGTGCGTCTTTGGTGTACCGGCGGGCAAGTTATTGGGCTTTCTGGTGTCCAATAGGGGAATTGAGGCTAATCCGGAGAAGATCACAGCCATCACCTCCCTGGCTAAATTGAAGTGTATCAATGATGTTCAACGCCTGGCAGGCCGGATTGCCGCGTTAAGCCGGTTTATCAGTCGTCTTGGTGAGAAGGCAATCCCTTTGTATCAGATGTTGAAGAAGACGGATCAGTTTGTCTGGAGTTCTGCTGCTGATGAAGCATTTGAGGACTTAAAACGGCAATTGGCCAATCCGCCTGTGCTCGCCGCTCCCATTGACAAGGAGCCGTTACTGCTATATGTTGCTGCTAATGCTCGGGCGGTCAGCGTGGCTATTGTGGTGGAGCGAAAGGAGGCAGGTAAGGAGCATCCGGTTCAACGTCCGGTCTATTATATCAGCGAGGTACTCATTGAGTCCAAGCAAAGGTATCCGCATTGGCAGAAGCTGGTGTATGGAGTTTTTATGGCAAGCCGGAAGCTTAAACAATACTTCCAAGGGCACCCAATTACGGTGGTCAGTTCTGCTCCTTTGGGAGATATCATCCAGAACCGGGAAGCAACTGGCCGGATTGCCAAGTGGGCTATAGAGCTTGGGCCGCACGGTTTGAAGTATGTGCCTCGGACGGCGGTTAAGTCTCAAGCACTTGTTGATTTCATCAATGATTGGACGGAAATGCAAGCACCTGAAGAAAAGCCGGATCACACATATTGGACCATCCATTTTGACGGATCCAGGCAATTGGAAGGCTCGGGGGCTGGAGTCGTATTAACTTCCCCACGAGGTGATAAGTTTTGTTATGTTCTCCGCTTAATGTTCCCTTGTACTAACAATGCAGCTGAGTATGAAGCCTTGCTCCATGGTCTCCGGATGGCTAAGGAGATGAATCTAAGTCGAGTTAAGTGCTTCGGTGACTCGGACCTCGTGGCTCAGCAAGTGTCTGGCACTTGGGACTCCAAGGACCCACTCATGGCAGCATATCGTCGTGAGGTGGATATTGTTGCAGGTCATTTTAAAGGCTATCAGGTGGACCACGTGGACCGGCGGAAAAATGAAGCGGCGGACGCCTTAAGCCGGCTGGGCTCTCAGCGCAAACCGGTCCCGCCCAATGTTTTTCTGGATGTGCTGCACAACCCGTCGGTCAAGATCCCTGGTGAAGCGGATTTGGCTATTCCTGATCCGGAGGCTCAATTGGTGGCAGCTCTTCATGTTATTCCGGATTGGACGCTTCCTTACCTGGCGTACAAGAACCGGGGCGAGTTACCAGAGGATGAGACTCTGGCCCGACAGATAATCCGGCGATCCAAGTCCATGACTATTATCAACGGCGAGTTGCATCATTGCAGTGTGTCAGGAGCGTTTCAACGCTGTGTGTCTCCTGAAGAAGGCCGTGAAATTTTGCGTGAGATCCACGAAGGAGATTGTGGTCACCACGCCGGTTCAAAATCTCTGGTGGCTAAAGCGTTTCGCCATGGCTTCTATTGGTTAACTGCTCATGCTGATGCGGAGGATCTGGTCAGACGATGTGATGGTTGCCAAAGGTTTTCAAGACGTGCTCATGTACCGGCTCAAGAATTGAGAATGATTCCAATTACTTGGCCATTTGCGACTTGGGGGATGGATATGGTTGGGCCTTTCAAAAGGTCCAAAGATAAGAAGACCCACCTCCTGGTGGCGGTTGACAAGTTTACAAAGTGGGTGGAGGCAGAACCTGTTAGCAAGTGTGATGCGGCCATGGCGGTTCAGTTCATCAAAAAAGTGATTTTCCGGTTTGGCTTTCCACACAGTATCATCACAGATAATGGTACCAATTTGTCCAAAGGTGCCATGAAGGAGTTCTGCGAACGGGAGCACATCCGGCTCGACGTTTCATCAGTGGCACACCCACAGTCCAATGGTCAAGCAGAAAGGGCTAATCAAGAGATCTTGAGAGGCATCAAGCCCCGACTCATGGTTCCTATAAAGAGAACGCTGGGTTGTTGGGTAGAAGAATTACCATCTGTGTTATGGAGCATCAATACAACACCCAACAGATCAACAGGATACACACCGTTCTTCATGGTTTATGGAGCGGAGGCGGTTCTCCCCAGTGATATCCGTCATGATTCACCTCGTGTGACGGCTTATATTGAAGCGGACAACAAGACAGCACGGCAAGATGCTTTGGACCGGTTGGATGAAGAGCGTGACATAGCAGCCGCCCGATCGGCGATTTACCAACAGGATCTTCGTCGTTATCACAATCGCCGAGTTAGAACCAGAACCTTTCAGGAAGGAGATTTGGTGCTTCGGCTCATCCAAGATCAGACTGATATGCATAAGCTATCCCCACCTTGGGAGGGGCCCTTCGTGGTCAGCAAGAATCTGCACAACGGGTCATACTATTTGATCGATATTCGAGAGCATAAGGACTCACGTACATCAGAGGAGGAGACCAACAGGCCGTGGAACATAGCTCATCTTCGGCCTTACTATACCTGAGCCATTGGCTCTACTTATGTACATATTACGATGATGTATATATTATGATTAAATATAATAAACCGGAACCTCAGCTAAAGCGGGGTATCTGTTCTTTTACATCATGTGTGGTTACACGGAGTTGTTCTATAGCGGCCTCCGGTTTACCCCTTGAGTTAGCTTTTTAAAAGCATCATGTTATATCACTTGGGGGTTTGGTCGTGTCCGAACCAATACAATACCTTTTGATAGGCGAGAGCCACCAGATCACTTGGGGACTTGGTCACGTCTGAACCAGTCATGCCCCTTGATCGACCTAAGGCCACATAATCACTTGGGGGCTTGGTCGAACCCGAACCATTGCCATGCCACTTGATCGGCATAAATGCCACGGTTTCATTGGGGACCTGGCTGACTAGAACCATAGTTACACCTATCGAGAGCTTGGTCGTGTTCGGCCATGGTAACGCCATCTGATCAGCTCAAATAAGCCTTTTTTCTTTGCAAACGGTTTTTTCATTGCCTTTGTTTCACACTTTTCTTTGAAAGCCTTTTCTTTCTTTTTATTGCGTTTTTAAACCGACAAAGTTTTCAGCCGGTTTAAACTGTCAATTGACGGAACACGGTTCATTTCAATCCGGAGACTATTTGCCCGGTTTGATCTTTTTTGTTAACATCCTATTATGGAGTAACACGGTGTTTAGTATAACCCGGCACGGTTTACATGGTAAACCGGCATCATATACATATAGGAGCTGCTATCTCCTCCAACAGTGTGGGTTTATAAAACTCCGCTTCAGGATTGGCAAAGCCAACTTCACGCTCAACGATGGCAGGTATTATGTATCTCAAAAATTTGGTCATATACTTAAAAATTTCAGATGTTTTGATTTCATGTATGCAGACATCATATTCCGCCCGACGGTACAACCATGGTGGCACTTTAAGATTTTTTATTGCAGAAAGTACTTTGGAAAGTTCATCACCCAAAGGAAAGAGCAAGTTGCAGTAATTATGCACGAAGGCATATCAACATCAAAAGTATCAGCTAGCCTATTACAAGGCAACACGATGCCCACAATAAGATCATTGTTTTTCGCAAGGGAGAAGCAGTTTTAAACCAGCTTCCGGTTCACGCTTGGCCACTAGCCTGGCCTGATGGTTGTGGATCATCCCGCGCCGCTTCAGCTTCAGTTTCTCTACCCAGCGGCTGGAAATCAACAGTTGTCCAGTCGATTCCCATTAATGCTTGAAAGACAGCTTCATCATGGATCAGCAATGATGGGTCAATATCGGGAGCGTAAGTATGCTTACGGATTGGAGGGATAAGATTTTCCGATTCATGAATTGGTGCAGCTATTCGCTTGTTCTGATTGTCATATCGGGCTTGATAATGAGACAAATCTGCTTCTTCAGCCAATTGACAAGCCAGCGGACGCACCTCCCGGTTTATTGCTTGCAGATCCGCTTCACCAAACTCTGACCCGTCTTCCTTCAAGATGGGATAGCCCCGAGCCGCTTCAATAGGATCAAAATCCGGCACCCAAGTTTTTGCCCGGATTAAGGCATTGATCGCACCGGTTCGAGCAGCAGATTTCTTCAGTTCTTCAACCCGGGCAGGAAGCACCGACAGTTTCATCAGAGTGTCTTGAATCAAAGTAGGCGCCGGTTTGTTGTGGGATGCAGTACAGATGATACGCTGTGCACTAGTGTACAGTTGTTCGTTCAACGTATAGGCGGCTTTCAATTTCTTTTGCACATCTGACCCCAAGTGATCAATGCGTGTCCCTGGAATATCATAAAGGGTTAACAAACCGGCAGCTCTGTAAGACGACAGAATCAATTCAGAAGTCAAACTGGCTTACCAAAGATAGCAGTGGTCATGGCATGCACATGCCGCTTTATGCTGGTCAGTTCATCCGCCACGGGTTTTAGTGCAGCCTCGGCATCCTCTGCTCGCTTGATTAAAGCGGATTTTTCAGTGGCCCAATCCGCCCGCTTCTTCTTGAAGCTCTCCTTAAGCTGTTCCATGGCGCTTAAAGCGCTGGCTAATTCCTCTTTTGCTTTGGAGGCTTCATCTTGTTGGTATTTCAGATTTTCTTGGAGATCGGCGACTTGGCTTTCTTTCGTCTTCAGCTCAGTCTGCATGCACCTAGTTATATGCTTCAACAAAATGGTACAAGGATTGAAGTACCAACCACATAACAAGTTATGCCCTTGGCACTTGGGGGCTAATGCATATTTGATCTTCATCTTTCAGTTTCTTACAAAGTCCCAAGATCAATACAAGTATTCAACTTGGAACTTGGGGCTAATGGCTATTTGCTCGTATATATTCTGATGCGGCAATCTCAATTACTTAAAGTCCCGGTTTAACTACGCTAAGTTGAACCGGCCCTTGGGGGCTACATCAGCGAATTTCAAAGCATTAAGATTTATATTAGTAAGTCCCGGTTTGAAAGAAGATTACAAACCGGCCCTTGGGGGCTAGGAGAGTCAGCAAGAATTGAAGCATACAAGCAGAAAAGAGCATATAGAAGTTACCTCATATTTATCTTTCATCATGTTAACCAGACCGGCTTCATAGTCACGACTGGTATACAGCCGGTTCAGGTAGCCGGAATGGATATCTTGGGCATTCAAAGCAGCGTAAGTCACCAGATCAGCATTCCACTTGCCTTTGCCAAAGGCAACAAATTCTTCCTTGACAGTATGTTTGGACAAAGCGACAGGATTGCTTGGCTCTTTATGGCCAATGCCAGTAATGACAACTTCATCATCCTTGGCATCGCCGGTTTGCACTGGGGCTGTTGGCTTGTTAGTAGGTTTGGTTGGACCGGTGGATTTCTCAATTCGGATGGAACTTGTGGGCTGATTGACAGGACTGGATGTATCAATAGGTCTTTCTTCAGCAATAAGATCGTCGTCTTGCTGCGGCGGATCATTGGGTATATGCTCAGGAATAACCGCTTCAAGATCTGGTGTTTTGCCCGGTTCAAGGACGGCATCCTCTTCGTCCACTTTGTCCAAGCGAGCCTTCTTGCTTGGCCTAGGCTTGGCCCTGAAAGGAATAACAAAATCAAATACTGCCTATGTTCCAAGGTAATGTACTGCAAATATTATGATAAGTATAGCTTAGCCAAGCACCATTTTGAGTGGTGGCAGTTGAGTAGCTGATGACTCGCCAGAAGATGAGTGAGAGGTAACCTGGTAATCGGAGTCAGATGGATTAAGAGGTTGACGAAAGCAGCCCGCTTTAGGACAAGCACTAACAAGCAAATTAGAGACCTCTGAGCGGCGTTTCCGAACCGGACTGTTCGGTAAACCGGCGGAGGTAACTACCTGGCCGCTGTGCCGGGTGGTGCCACGAGCTTCGTGCTGTTGGGTCTTCATAAGGAATTTGGGATCCAAATAAGCAAGAGGATGAGAAAATTTAACTTTCCGGTTTGCCTGACGGATTTTTAGTGAAGGCAAAGATTCTGAATCGGAAGAGAGAATAATTACCTCTGCAGCATCAGCATGGCTGGCTTCGGCATCATCCTGACAAATACCGTCATCAATAAGACGCATGAAAAATAAGCCAAGTGAGTCAAGCCCTACCTCAAGGTCCGGATTATCCACATCATCATCAGGGGCCGGATTAGAGGATGCAGTGGTTCTTTTCCTATGGGCAGTCTTCTTCACAGCTTTAGTCTTTTGCCGGGTTGCTCTTTCCGGTTTGTCTGGTTTTTCTGGTTTCTCCTGCGGCAGTTTCTTGCTCCAAAACGGATCATTGCCCTGGTTACACAGACACTGATATTAAACAATGACCAGATATATCAATAACAGATTCAGCAAAAAGAAAAATCAAAGTCTTACAGCTGGCGGTTTGTTGGTGGCACAGAAGGGAAGCAGGCCGTTTTAGCACAGATGTGTTCCGGTTCATTCAGCATCTTATTCACAGCCTCTGTGATTTCTTCATCGGTGAGCTGGATGTTGGAATGTCGCAGTGGGTCATCAACACTGCCAGTATACTCGCACATCAAACCGGAGCGCTGACTAAGGGGCAGTATGCTCCATGATATCCAACAGCGAGCGAGATCAACCCCTGTTAAACCGTTGGCCATAAAGGCTCTGAGCTTCGACAGTTGAGGAGCATATTTGCTTCTCTCCTGGGCAGTCAACCTTTGCGGAAAGGGGTGTGTATTGCTGAGCCGCTCCGGACGAAAGCCAGGCAAGGGATTCTCACCAGCAGGGGAGGTGTCTTTGCAATAGAACCATGTCTGATTCCACTCTTTGGGGTGGCTGTGCAGTTTGGCGTGAGGGTATGTGACCTCTTTCCTTTTCTGAATCGCCACGCCACCCAACTCCGTATTGGAGCCGTCAGTAAACTCAGTACGGCGGTTTAGATGGAAAAGGTCTCTGAACAATTCCACTGTGGGCTCCTCTTGAAAGAACGCCTCACAGAGCACTTGGAAGTGACACATGTTTGTAACAGAGTTGGGGCCAGTGTCTTGTGGATGGAGTTGGAAATCGGCTAAAACATCCCGGTAAAATTTAGAACCAGGCGGCTTAAAGCCCCGGGCTAAGTGATCTACGAAAACAACGACCTCTCCTTCTTGAGGTGAGGGAGGGCATTCTTTGCCAGGAGCCCTCCAATGGATGGTATCTTTGCTGCCTAAAGCACCGATCAGGACTAAATCGTCCAGTTGAGCCTCTGTGACGCGAGAAGGAACCCAATTGCACTCATATACCTGCTTGGCCATGATGAAATCTACAAGGTAGAGGATCCCGGTTCAAAAATGCGCTGATTAAGGTACATTGGTATGTGCAATGTTAAACCGGAGACAGATCTATTTAAACCGGAGTTTTATGAAGCAACAACGTCTGACGGTTCAACAAGGGGACTAATGGTATATACCGGTTTGGCAATTTTTTCTACAAAGTTAAACCGCCTGGTCTAAACATTGAAGCAGATGAGTAAGTTTATAGAAACAGATTTCACAAGACTTCTCTACAGCGACGGATCTGAAGCAAGTTCAGAAAAGAAGGAAAATATTCAAGGTTCAAAAAAGAACAGTACTAAATCAATGGGCAGAGATACATATAGATCTATGGTCTCGAAGCAGGAAACTGAAGGCGGATGCTAAAACCTACCGCTACACAGAGCAAGGATCCACAGATGCATCCAGGAGCTAGTATATGAACATGAACAGGTGATGAACACTGCAAGAACACGAAACCCTAGAACAGATCTGTGTTGAGAAGAGTAGAAGGCTTACCAGAGTTGAGGAAGACACGGAAGGTTGCCGCGGTACTCTGCTGCGTTCAGGTTGATGCAACGGCCAAGGTTGGTGCAGAAGTTGACGGCAGCAGCGGAGCTCCGAGGCTGGCGACGCGAGGAAGACGAAGAAGAAAGGCACGAAGGGGAGAAAAGAAATGACCCTTCGGTCCTATTTATAAGGCAAAAGGACATATGTCAGGCGCGAAAATCAAGGGGCCACGAAACGGAGCTGTCGCCTCGATTTCCATAGATCTATTAAACAAGGAAGCATAATGGATAGCTTCGTTATGACAGGTGACGTCACTCTGGTTTATAGCAATCTGAGAAGATGACATCATGGCGGTTTACCAATTTATGAGAAGATATTGAAGATGAAGATTGTTGCTAAAGGATTGACAAGAACATGTTCAAATCAATATGGGGCCTAATGTTGGGGATATTACTACTGGGCGTAAACCGGCCTACCTGGGTCGGGTTAACTTCGTCAATAGTTAAGTATGTTGAAGCCCAAGAAGGCAGATGAGGGCTCAAGGCCCATGGTCGGTTCAAGGCCTGTAGCCGTAAACCGGCGTTAGTAGTTAACTTGTATTGTAAGTTAGGAATAAGTAGAGACCAAACCGGACACATCTATGAGCCGGTATTGGGACTCTGTGAACCGACGGGCGTCACCCGTGTATATAAGGGGACAACCCGGCAGCGGTTCAAGGACAACAGACAACAACTCGAGACATAGGCAAAGCTTGTTTGCTCCCTAGTCATCGAAACCCCATCAATTCCATCACAACTAGACGTAGGCTTTTACCTTCATCGAAGGGACCGAACTAGTATAAACTCTCTTGCGTCCCTGTGTCCGCTTTAACCCCTTCAAGCTAACCCGTCGCGATGGCTCCACGACTAAGTCTTTTCTCTAGGACATCTGCCGTGACAAAACCACGACACGCGGGATCATGCGTTACGTAACGAGTAAAGAGACTTGCTGATAACGAGATTGAACGAGGTATGGGGATACCGATGATCGAATCTCGGGCAAGTAACATACCGATAGACAAAGGGAATTGTATACGGGATTGATTGAATCCCCGACGTCGTGGTTCATCCGATGAGATCATCGTGGAACATGTGGGAGCCAATATGGGTATCCAGATCCCACTATTGGTTATTGGCCGGAGGTTGTCTCGGTCATGTCTGCATGGTTCCCGAACCCGTAGGGTCTACACACTTAAGGTTCGGTGACGCTAGAGTTGTTATGGGAAATAGTATGTGGTTACCGAAGGTTGTTCGGAGTCCCGAATGAGATCCCGGATGTGACGAGGAACTCCGGAAGGGTCCGGAGGTGAAGATCGATATATTGGACGAAGGGTATCGGAGTTCGGAATTGTTCTGGGAGTACCGGGTGACGATCAGCGTGACCGAAAGGTGTTTCGGAGGCCCCGGCAAGCGTTGGGGGGCCTTATGGGCCAAGGGGAGGAGGCACACCAGCCCACTAAGAGGCTGTGCGCCCCTCCCAACCCCTCTCACGTAACCTGGAGAGGTGGGGGCGCCTCCCCTAGGGCAGCCGCGCCTCCCGACTTGGGGGGCAAGTTTCCTAGGGGTGGGGGCGCCCTAACCCATCTAGGGTTTCCCTGTGGCCGCCACCCCTTCCCTAGGGAACCCTAGGGCGCCTTCTCCACCCCCTTCCCCCTATATATAGTGAGGGAGAGAGAGGGCAGCCGCACACCCCTTCCCTGGCACAGCCCTGCCCTCTCTCCAACACCTCCTCCTCCTCCGTAGTGCTTAGCGAAGCTCTGCCGGAGAACCGCGAGCTCCATCGCCACCACGCCGTCGTGCTGCTGGAGTTCTCCCTCAACTTCTCCTCTCCCCTTGCTAGATCAAGAAGGAGGAGACGTCCCCGAGCTGTACGTGTGTTGAGCGCGGAGGTGCCGTCCGTTCGGCGCTAGATCGGATCTTCCGCGATTTGAATCGCCGCGAGTACGACTCCATCAACCGCGTTCTTGTAACGCTTCCGCTTAGCGATCTTCAAGGGTCTGAAGATGTGCTACCTATCTCTTGTTGCTAGCATCTCCTAGATTGATCTTGGTGACACGTAGGAAAATTTTGAATTATTGCTACGTTACCCAACAGTGGCATCATGAGCTAGGTCTATGCGTAGATTTTATGCACGAGTAGAACACAAAGTAGTTGCAGGCGATGATTTGTTCAATTTGCTTGCCGTTACTAGTCTTATCTTGATTCGGCGGCATTGTGGGATGAAGCGGCCTGGACCGACCTTACACGTACACTTACGTGAGACAGGTTCCACCGACTGACATGCACTTGATGCATAAGGTGGCTAGCGGGTGTCTGTCTCTCCCACTTTAGTCGGATCAGATTCGATGAAGAGGGTCCTTATGAAGGGTAAATAGCAATTGGCATATCATCGTTGTGGCTTTTGCGTAGGTAAGAAATGTTCTTGCTAGAAACCCATAGCAGCCACGTAAAACATGCAACAACAATTAGAGGATGTCTAACTTGTTTTTGCAGGGTATGCTATGTGATGTGATATGGCCAAAAGTATGTGATGAATTATATATATGTGATGTATGACATCCATCATGTTCTTGTAACAGGAATCACGACTTGCATGTCGATGAGTATGACAACCGGCAGAAGCCATAGGAGTTGTCTTAATTTATTGTATGACCTGCGTGTCAATGAAAAACACCATGTAATTACTTTACTTTATTGCTAACCATTAGCTATAGTAGTAGAAGTAATAGTTGGCGAGACAACTTCATGAAGACACGATGATGGAGATCATGATGATGGAGATCATGATGATGGAGATCATGGTCTCATGCCGGTGACGAAGGTGATCATGTCGCGCCTCGAAGATGGAGATCAAAGGCGCAAGATGATATTGGCCATATCATGTCACTTTATGATTTGCATGTGATGTTTATCATATTTATATCTTATTTACTTAGAACGACGGTAGCATAAATAAGATGATCCCTCACTAAAATTTCAAGAGATGTGTTCCCCCTAACTATGCACCGTCGCGAAGGTTCGTTGTTTCGAAGCACTACGAGATGATCAGGTGTCATAGATTCTAACCTTCGCATATAACAGGTGTAAGCTAGATTTACACATGTGAAACACTTAGGTTGACTTGACGAGCCTAGCATGTACAGACATGACCTCGGAACACAAGAGACCGAAAGGTCGAACATGAGTCGTATAGTAGATACGATCAACATGAAGATGTTCACCGATGATGACTAGTCCGTCTCACGTGATAATCAGACACGGCCTAGTTGACTCGGATCATGTATCACTTAGATGACTAGAGGGATATCTATCTAAGTGGGAGTTCATTAAATAATCATATGAACTTAATTATCATGAACATAGTCAAAAGGTCTTTGCAAATTATGTCGTAGCTTGCGCTTTAGTTCTACTATTTAAGATATGTTCCTAGAGAAAATTGAGTTGAAAGTTGATAGTAGAAATTGTGCGGACTGGGTCCGTAAACTGAGGATTATCCTCATTACTGCGCAGAAGGCTTATGTCCTTAATGCACCGCTCGGTGTGCTGAACCTCGAGTGTAGTCTGTAGATGTTGCGGAACATCTGACATAACGTTTTGATGACTACGTGATAGTTCAATGCGTAATGCTAACGGTTTAGAACTATGGCACCAAAGACGGTTTTGAAATGTCGCAGAACATATGAGATGTTCCAAAGACTGAAATTGGGATTTCAGACTAGTGCCCACGTCAAGAGGTATGAGACCTCTGACAAGTTTCTTAAGCCTGCAAACTAAGGGAGAAAAGCTCAATCGTTGAGCATGTGCTTAGATTGTCTGAGTACTACAATCGCTTGAATCGAGTGGGAGTTAATCTTCCAGATGAGATAGTGATGGTTCTCCATAGTCACTGCCACCAAGCTATTAGAGCTTCGTGATGAACTATAGCATATCAGGGATAGACATGACGATCCTTGAGCAATTCGCGATGTTTGACACTGCGAAAGTAGAAATCAAGTAGGAGCATCAATTGTTGATGGTTAGTAAAACCACTAGTTTCAAGAAGGGATACTTCATGAAATGGAAAATCAGTTGCTGCTCTAGTGAAGAAACCCAAGGTTGAACCCAAACCCGAGACTAAGGGCTTCTGTAATGAGGGGAACGGTCACTGAAGCAGAACTACCCTAGATACTTGGTAGATGAGAAGGCTGGCAAGGTCAACAAAAGTATATTTGATATATGTGTTGTTGATGTGTACCTTACTAGTACTCCTAGTAGCACATGGGTATTAGATACCGGTTCAGTTGCTAACATTGGTAACTCGAAACAAAAGCTACGAAATAAATGGAGACTAGCTAAGGGTGAGGTGACGATGTGTGTTGGAAATGTTTCCAAGGATGATATGATCACCATCGCACGCTCCCTCTACCTTTGGGATTAGTATTGAACCCCGATAAATGTTGTTTGCTTTGGTGTTTGCGTTGAGCATATACATGATTGGATTATGTTTATCGCAATACGGTTATTCATTTAAAGAGAATAATGGTTACTCTGTTTATTTGAATAATACCTTCAATAGTCTTGCACCTAAAATGAATGGTTTATTGAATCTCGATCGTAGTGATACACATGTTCATGCCAAAAGATATAAGATAGTAATTATAGTACCACATATTTGTGGCACTGCCATTTGAGTCATATTGGTATAAAACGCATGAAGAAGCTCCATGTTGATGGATCTTTGGACTTGCTCGTTTTTGAAAAGATTGAGACATGCGAACCATGTCTATTGGTAGATATGCATGAAGAAACTCCATACAGATGGATCGTTTTGACTCACTTGATTTTGAATCACTTGAGACATGCAAATCATACCACATGGGCAAGATGACTGAAAGGCCTCGTTTTCAGTAAGATGGAACAAGAAAGCAACTTGTTGGAAGTAATACATTTTGATGTGTGTAGTCCAATGAGTGCTGAGGCACGCAGTGGATATCGTTATGTTCTCACTTCACAGATGATTTGAGTAGATGCTAAGTATATTTACTTGATGAAACACAAGTCTGAATTATTGAAAGGTTTAAGTAATTTCAGAGTGAAGTTGAAGATCGTCGTGACAAGAGGATAAAATGTCTATGATATGATCATAGAGATGAATATCTGAGTTACGAGTTTGGCACACAATTAAGACATTGTGGAAATTGTTTCACAACTAATACCGCCTGGAACACCATAGTGTGATGGTGTGTCCGAACATCATAACTGCATCCTATTGGATATGGTGCATACCATGATGTCTCTTATCAAATTACCACTATCGTTTATGGGTTAGGCATTAGAGACAACCGCATTCACTTTAAATAGGGCACCACACAATTCTGTTGAGACGATGCCGTATGAACTATGGTTTAGAGAAACCTAGGCTGCCGTTTCTTAAAAGTTTGGGGCTGCGACGCTTATGTGAAAAAGTTTCAGGCTGATAAGCTCGAACGCAAAGCGGATAAATGCATCTTCATAGAATACCCAAAACAGTTGGGTATACCTCCTATTTCAGATCCGGAAGCAAAAATGATTGTTTCTAGAAACGGGTCCTTTCTCGAGAAAAAGTTTCTCTCGAAAGAATTGAGTGGGAGGATGGTGGAGACTTGATGAGGTTATTGAACCATCACTTCAACTAGTGTGTAGAAGGGCACATGAAGTTGTTCCTGTGGCACCTACACCAATTGAAGTGGAAGCTTATGATAGTGATCATGAAACTTCGGATCAAGTCACTACCAAACCTCATAGGTCGACAAGGATGCGTACTACTTCAGAGTGGTACGTAATCCTGTCTTGGAAGTCATGTTGCTAGACAACAATGAACCTATGAGCTATGGAGAAACGATGGTAGGCCCGGATTCCGATGAATGGCTCGAGGCCATAAAAATCCGAGAGAGGATCCATTTATAAAAGCAAAGTATAGACTTTGGAAGAACTACTTGATGGTCGTAAGGCTGTTGGGTGCAGATGGATTTTAAAAGGAAGACGGACAATGATGGTAAGTGTCACCATTAAGAAAGCTTGACTTGTCGTTAAGATGTTTTCCGACAAGTTCAAGGAGTTGACTACGATGAGACTCTCTCACTCGTAGCGATACTAAGAGTCTGTTGGAATTATATTAGCAGTTACTACATTATTTATGAAATCTTGCAGATAGGATGTCAAAACATTGTTTCCTCGACGATTTTCTTGAGGAAAGGTTGTATGTGATACAACCAGAAGATTTTGTCAATCCTGAAATATGCTAACAAGTATGCAAAGCTCCAGCAATCCTTCTAAGGACTGGAGTAAGCATCTCAGAGTTGGAATGTACGCTTTGATGAGATGATCAAAGATTTTGGGTTTATACAAAGTTTATGAGAAACTTGTATTTCCAAAGAAGTGAGTGGGAGCACTATAGAATTTTTGATGAGTATATGTTGTTAACATATTGTTGATCAGAAATGATGTAGAATTTCTGGAAAGCATACAGGGTTATTTGAAAAGTGTTTTTCAATGGAAGACTTGGATTAAGCTACTTGAACATTGAGCATCAAGATCTATAAGGATAGATCAAAAACGCTTAATAGTACTTTCAAATGAATACATACCGTGACAAGATTTTGAAGGAGTTCAAAATACATCAACAAATAAGGAGTTCTTGGCTGTGTTACAAGGTGCGAGTATTGAGTAAGACTCAAGACCTGACCACGGTAGAAGAGAGAGAAAGGACGAAGGTCGTCCCCTATGCTTAAGACGTAGGCTCTACAGTATGATATGCTGTGTACCGCACCTGAAGTGTGCCTTGCCATGAGTTAGTGAAGGGGTACAAGAGTGATTCAGGAATGGATCACATGACAGCGGTCGAACTTATCCTTAGTAACTAGTGGACTAAGGAATTTTCTCGATTATGGAGGTGGTAAAAGAGTTCGGCATAAAGGGTTACGTCGATGCAAAATTTGACACTAATCCGGATGACTGTGAGTAATAAACTGGACTCGTATAGTAGAGCAGTTATTTGGAATAGCTCCAAGTAGCGCGTGGTAGGTGCATCTATAAGATGACATAGAGATTTGTAAAGAACACAAGGATCTGTAACGTTCAGACCCGTTGACTAATAACCTCTCTCACAAGTGAGATATGAACAAACCCCGTTGGATTCATTGCAATCACATAGTGATGTGAACTAGATTATTGACTTTAGTGCAAGTGGGAGACTGTTGGAAATATGCCCTAGAGGCAATAATAAAATGGTTATTATTGTCTTTCCTTGTTCATGATAATTGTCTATTGTCCATGCTATAATTTTATTAACTGGAAACCATAATACACGTGTGAATACATAGACCACAACATGTCCCTAGTGAGCGTCTAGTTGACTAGCTCGTTGATCAATAGATGGTTATGGTTTCCTGACCATGGACATTGGATGTCATTTATAACGGGATCACGTCATTAGGAGAATGATGTGATGGACAAGACCCAATCCTAAGCATAGCACAAGATCGTGTAGTTCGTTTGCTAAGAGCTTTTCTAATGTCAAGTATCGTTTCCTTAGACCATGAGATTGTGCAACTCCCGGATACCGTAGATATGCTTTGGGTGTACCAAACGTCACAACGTAACTGGGTGGCTATAAAGGTGCACTACAGGTATCTCCGAAAGTGTCTGTTGGGTTGGCACGAATCAAGACTGGGATTTGTCACTCCGTATGACGGAGAGGTATCTCTGGGCCCACTCGATAATAAATCATCATAATGAGCTCAATGTGACTAAGGAGTTAGTCGCGGGATCATGCGTTACGTAATGAGTAAAGAGACTTGCCGGTAACGAGATTGAACGAGGTATGGGGATACCGACGATCGAATCTCGGGCAAGTAACATACCGATAGACAATGGGAATTGTATACGGGATTGATTGAATCCCCGACATCGTGGTTCATCCGATGAGATCATCGCGGAACATGTGGGAGCCAATATGGGTATCCAGATCCCACTATTAGTTATTGGCCGGAGGTTGTCTCTGTCATGTCTGCATGGTTCCCGAACCCGTAGGGTCTACACACTTGAGGTTCGGTGACGCTAGAATTGTTATGGGAAATAGTATGTGGTTACCGAAGGTTGTTCGGAGTCCCGGATGAGATCCCGGACGTGACGAGGAACTCCGGAATGGTCCGGAGGTGAAGATAGATATATTGGACGAAGGGTATTGGAGTCCGGAATTGTACTGGGAGTACCGGGTGACGACCAGCGTGACCGAAAGGTGTTTCGAAGGCCCCGACAAGCGTTGGGGGGCCTTATGGGCCAAGGGGAGGGGGCACACCAGCCCACTAAGAGGTTGTGCGCCCCTCCCAACCCCTCTCACGTAACCTGGAGAGGTGGGGGCGCCTCCCCTAGGGCAGCCGCCCCTCCCGGCTTGGGGGGCAAGTTTCCTAGGGGTGGGGGCGCCCAAACCCATCTAGGGTTTCCCTTGTGGCCGCCACCCCTCCCCTAGGGAACCCTAGGGCGCCTCCTCCACCCCCCTTCCCCCTATATATAGTGAGGGAGAGAGAGTGCAGCTGCACACCCCTTCCCTTGCGCAGCCCTGCCCTCTCTCCAACACCTCCTCCTCCGTAGTGCTTAGCGAAGCTCTGCCGGAGAACCGCGAGCTCCATCGCCACCACGCCGTCGTGATGATGAAGTTCTCCCTCAACTTCTCCTCTCCCCTTGTTGGATCAAGAAGGAGGAGACGTCCCCGGGCTGTACGTGTGTTGAACGCGGAGGCGCCGGCCGTTCGGCGCTAGATCGGATCTTCCACGATTTGAATCGCCGCGAGTACGACTCCATCAACCGCGTTCTTGTAACGCTTCCGCTTAGCGATCTTCAAGGGTATGAAGATGCGCTCCCTATCTCTCGTTGCTAGCATCTCCTAGATTGATCTTGGTGACACGTAGGAAAATTTTGAATTATTGCTACTTTACCCAACAGGGGGGTGCAGAAGGCAGCCTGGCCGGTGGTATGCGAGGTGGTTAGAGGAAGATGCGGGGGAGGTTGAAGAAAACGATCTGGCTGTTGATTTTACATCCGATGGTCTACAATGATCGACTAACCCAAAACTAGTTTTCAGTTGATTGAATGTTAGCCATGCCTTTACTTATAATTATGGTTAGCATGCTGGTAGTGCCATTTGTGCTTTTATATGTAGGGGGCGCAGATGTCCATGATGTCGAAATCAAGTCGTGTGAAGAAAGTTTTAGAACTTTGTTCAGTTCGGTTGACCACTGAGGGAGTACGAGATCAGGATTTGCGTGGTAGCAGCGTGAGCTTAAGACCCATGTGCATGTCCGACATGGGGTTTTCATCAAGTGGATCAGTCGCGAAAAACAATATCTTATTAATGTCGGGCCTTTGTCGACTGTGGCCAGAGAAGAGGTAGCTAGCATATTGCCAAAGTTTGTTTACTGTGTTACTTCATGTGTCTAAGATAAGATGGCTGCAGTGGAGCCTATGGACATGTGCTTTGCTAGGATATTACATTATCATCCTTCAGAAAATGACACTTGATAATATTACCAATGTATGTTTAGTGCAGTGGAGCCGATGGACATGAGGTGTCGCTAGACGCCAGCCACACCTTCCACTCATGTTGTGTAACTATTACTCTACTTTCATTACCATCTTCTACAAAAGCACACACTTAATAGTACTTCATGCTGATTCACCCCACACATCGTCAACAACAATATGGTACATATTCAAATGTTTGCATAGGTTAGTTACATTATAAGAAAATGTGAATAGATTATAGAAAATATCATCACACTTTTTATAAAATAGGTTCCGGCAAAAACTCTTTGCACCAAAGGGATATAGGGAATTTTCTAAGAAACTACGAATTATCATAACGAATGGAAAAAATAATACCAAATCATATGACCGTTTAGCACATAAGAATGGCATTGGCATTCCCCAGCCTTTCTTTTAAAAGAACTCTCTTTACTAAAGGCGTACATTAGTGCAAAAAATGTTTCAACATACCCTAGAATTTTTACACTAGATGGAAAATACACTAAAACTTGAATCAAGCTCACTTATGAGCAATATTTGTTTTCTATAATTGTAGAAGATCACAACTATTACATGCATAAACAGAGAAAATGGTATGGATATATGAATATGACGACATAAAATGTTATTTAGATTCACTATTTTCAGATGAAAAAAATGGATCTGTGAATGACGTTCTTCAATCATTACGTAGCCAAAAGACACATGAGGGATAAAGAACACCTCGTAAGAGCATCTACAATCGGACCCATACCCGCCCCAAATGCCAGGGCGGGCTGGCCGGTCAGTGCCCGGATGATTTTTCACCACCCAACCTGGCTCCCCATAGCTGACCCAAACACCCGAACTAACCGGCACTCCCATATCTGGAGTGGATATGAGGGCGCCCGTGCGCACCCAGACCTGCCCGCCATGTCGGACTGGCCGATTAGGCCTACATGGGGACACAGAGAGACCACTGATCTGACGGACACCTCTTCCGCTCTATGCCGCGTGGCGCCGCTCTGGCGTGCCGCCCAAGGGAGGAAGCTGGCTATTTAAGTCAGGCGGCAGCAGCGCAACCCTAGCCCGCCCCATTTCTCCCCTTTCTCCTCTTCGCTGCCGCTACTTGCAATCTGTCCACTATGTTGTGGCGCCAAATCACCACCTAAACAATGCTCACTCCGGAGCAGAGGCTGCAGTTGTTGGAGGACATTCGAGCGAGGTGCGTTGCTCATTTTGCTGATGGGCTTCCTCCGGATTCTCCGAAGCCAGAGGAGGGGGAGCAAGAGGGGGAGGAGGACGACGAGTGGGAGCAGCAGCCAGAGGATGAGGAGACGCCGGAAGCGGAGCCCGAGACCATGGAGGAGGAGGCAGTGGAGCTGATTGTGGGCTTCACCATGGAGGACGCCATGGCAGAGTACGACGTCGCACAAGTGGAGGAGATGGCGGAGCAGTCCGCCATCTTCAAGTCCATCCGGGATGAGGCCTATGTGGAGGTCAACCGGCAGTTCATGAGAGGGAGGAGATCGACGAGATCTTCCCCTCTGGTTCGGATGACGACGAGTCATGGCCTTCGCATGAGGCGGAGCTGTCACACGCGCCTACCTACCCGGCGCCCGGCACGGAGATTGTCGATATTTCGATGATGGGTAGTTTAGATATGTACGTAGTACGTAGGTTTTAAATTTACATAGCTAGTATGGATTCAAGCTAGGAAGTTTGAGGTTCATGGATGCAGTGTACGTATTTTCTATGCTGCGCGGTCACTGCCAGCGGCCACGCCCTGATGCGTCCGCCAGCGTTCTGTGGTTGTAGATGCTCTAATGTGGTAAATTCCTCATATGAACACCAATGCAAAAAGCGTACTAGGGGAAATGACGACACCAAACCGTCACTCTATTTGGTTTCAAAAAAAAATTGTCACTCATATTAAAGAACTTCTCCAATATGCGAGTAGCAGCAAACAAAACACATAACGGCTTGTCATTAGTTGCTTCCACATAAGTCCCTCGTCAAACATGGGGTGTATAGAAAAATAATCACGTACAAATGGGCTAAACAATAAATAACCATTAGTTTGAAATATCTAAGAAAGACGATGAATTACTAGACCATGACATAGAAAGTAAGAGTTGGACTCGTCATCATCGGCACATGTCCGTCAATTCCTTCTTGAAGACCTAGTCTAGGAGTTGTGTATTTTTCGTTCTGTTTTTGTCTTGTATCATAAGGTTAGTGACTGTCTGGTGAACTTACTGTTGTGATGCATGCAACCTCGGTTTTTTCCTTCTGGGTCGATGTTGCAAGGTTGCTGGATTTTGAATGATAAATAATATATAATTTTGTCTCTGGGTTGGTGGATGCTCAAGCTGGACATTTCGAAAGCTTTTGATTCGATACAATGGCCCTTTGTCCTTGAGGTGCTGAGAAGGATGGGATTCGGGCAGAGATGGATAGCGTCGATATGTGGATTGTTGGCCACCTCATCCACCTGACTCATGACGAATGGCATACCCGGAAGGCCAATCCTGAGCTGCCAGGGGCTGCGACAAGGAGCGCCCTTGTCGCCCATGATCTTCATTCTATGCATGGAACCACTACATGGCCTCTTCAAGTTTGCAGCACACAGAAACTTGCTCGCGCCATTCTCCAGAAATGGAATGAAATCGAGAGTGTCCATGTTCGCGGATGACGTCATGGTCTTCTTCAAGCCAACGGAGGTGGAAACACGCACGTGTGGGGCAGTGCTACAGCTATTTGGGCAGGCGTCGGGGCTGAAAGTAAACATGAGCAAGAGCGCTGTCATTCCAATCCGGTGCTCCCAGGAGGAGATAGACATGGTTTGCGGGACCCTGGGCTGCCCAACAGGTGGTTTTCCTTGCACATACCTAGGCTTGCCACTAACCCTGAGGAAGCAAACAATTGTGCAGCTTCAAAGGATCGTGGAGTTGCTGGCACGTTGCCTGCCGCACTGGAAGGCAGCCATGATGCCCAAGAGTGGTCGTCTCATTCTAATCACATCCATGCTATGCTCCATCCCGATCCACTCGATGCTTGCACTAGACCTACCTTCGAAGATGCTAACGGCCCTTATCAAAATCTGTCGAGGTTTCTTGTGGTGCGGTAAACAAGAGGCGAATGGTGGAAACTGCGCAGTGGCCTGGGACCTGGTGTGTACGCCCAAATGGGCAGGTGGCCTCGGCATTCCTAACTTACACTGGCTCAACAAAACTCTGCGGGCAAGATGGCCATGGCTGCAAAGGTCGGACAGCTCCAAGCCGTGGGCAGAATTCAACATACCGGTGCCGAAGGAATCCATGGCCTTATACCGTGCTGCAACTCATGTCGCAGTGGGGAATGGCAGGATTGCTCTATTCTGGGAGGAAAGGTGGATTGATGGGCAGCGAATATGTGAGATTGCTCCGGCAGTATATGGAAGGTTCTCGAGGCGGACAAGACGAACTCGGACGGTTTTGGCAGCGATAACCAATCATACTTGGGCCAGGGACGTCGGGCCGGACCTCACAGCCGGCGAGCTCGAGGAGTTCCTCCGGCTATGGCACAAGGTATCTACGGTCCAGCTCACGGATGACTCTGAGGACACCGTGCGCTGGGCCTGGGAACATCATGGGCAGTTCTCGACACGCTCTGCTTACGGCGCAAGGTTTATGGGCTTGGAGACCACGTCGACGGTGCCATTCACTTGGCAGTCGAAAGCCCCTCTCAAATGCAGGTTCTATGCCTGGCTCTCCTTTAAGAATCGCTGCTGGATGTCGGAGAGACTCGCGCGGCGAGGACTACCACACCAGGATGCATGCCCGCTTTGTGACTAAGAGGATGAGTCCATACAGCATCTACTTATCAACTGTACCTTTGCACGGCAGATATGGCACTGGTTTGTCGAGAGAACTGGCAGACAAAACTTCGCTCCTAGGCTGGATGAATCACTTGAAGAGTGGGCAATCAGGCTGGAGGAAGGCTGCCAGCACAAGAAGCCCACACGCGCTAAATGTCTACTTGGCATGTGGATGATTTGGAAGCATCGCAATGATGTCGTTTTCAACGGAGCAACACCTTCTGTGGTGGCCTGCATCAGACAGATAAGTGAGGAGGGAAGTTGGTGGGAGAGGGCTGGCCTGATCCGACAAACGGAGGGCTTACCGTGGGTGGCTCCTGAGTAGTTAGGTGTGTGAGTTTGGTGGAGTTGGGCAAAGCCTAACTGTAAATATCTTGTACAGACAAACGCTCCTGGGAGTGTTTCCCTTCCATCTATAATGAATGATACGCATGCTTGTGCGTATTTGAGAAAAAAAAATTATCCTTCTTTCAAAATAACTAATACAGTGGGCAGGGCCGGTTCATACATATTCGGGGCCCTGGGGCGGGACGACAAAATGAGGCCCTTGTGTACAAATAAAAATTCAGAATATATTGTATGTCCAAAGCAATTTAGTAAATACAAGCATAGATTGATGGACTTTGAACTAAAACCGCAAGGGAGGTGAAAAAAAACACACACAGTTCTTGTTATTTCTCCTAGCACTTCTGGAAGAAAAGTCGTCAACAGCCACATCAGTATTTATTTCATCCAAATTTTCTTTCTCAATGCATAAAGTAGCAATAATATACTGTTTTTCTTTCACTTTCTTTTCTCACTGATAAACATTTTTCAGAAGACATATCACCAAAAAATTACAGAAAAACAGTCAATACAAGGAGAAAAGCACCTGAATATAGGCATATGGCTTGATGTCGAATTGTCGATGTAGCTTCCCACATCTGCAAGGCTACAACACTCATTCCCCGTCTCCCCTTCTAATCCCTGGATCCAATGAAGCTTTTTGTTTTGTTTTTGCGCATGGATCCAATGAAGCTTTGAAGAACATGCCAGTAAAGTAAGAACTAGGAAGAGAAGAATTGAAGATGTCAGATGGAGCAATCAGAGGCGGAGTGCCGGGCTATTTTGAATCAAAAGAGTACTTGATTAGGGGAAGGAGGTAGACGTACCATCTCTGATGCGGTGATGCCTCAAGCGTCTGCAATCAGATGTGGAACGTTGAGGATGCAAAGAAAGATGATTGGGCAGAGGAACAGCATCGTTGGTCTCCATTAATGGATGCACGGAGCGGCGCCTCGAATTTGGAAGTGCACCGGAGCGGCGGCACTGTTCTTTGGGATTGGAGAATTTGGGGAGGAGCCGAGGGGGCGAGGAAACTGGAGACGAGACAGAAGGAGATCGATGGAGCGCTGCAGCAGCGTAGCTAAACTAGCTATCGATTCTTTTAGCCCGTGAGTGCTAGCTACGTGGTGGGCTTGGGCCTTACTGTATAATATACTACTACGTGGGTTGGGGCCCCTACCTCCCAGGGGCCCAGGGCAGTCGCCCCGTTGCCCCGGCCTATGGGCCGGCCCTCACAGTGGGTTAAACAAACAAAAAAGAAAACAGCCACACAGAGTCAGTCCATTGGCATCTACGAAACAATAATCACACCCGAAAGCTCAACTTTCTCCTATTTGCAAAATGGTGGGACTAAAAGGCGATAGCGTGCGGTGATGCTCATTGCACACGGTCGACCCAAAAAATATCGTATGCGATGCAAGGTGTAAAATTAGAGCCATGCGTTGATGAGCGCGTGTGTGTCATGCGTTACAAATTGCATTCGACCTTCCCAAAACACCCATGTGCGACGTTTTACGTGGCTTATATAAACCCTTCTCGCTCTCATGCCGTCTCTCTAGATCTGAATAAAGCGGCAACGGTCTATCTCACTCGCTCCACCCCTACCAGGCTACCACAGCTCCTTCAGCTAGGCCTGGTCATGGCTCCCCTTCGTGTGTTATCTTCATTCTCGTTCCTCCTCCACTAGACGTCCATGGATCCCGAATCTCAGGGAGATGGTGCAGAGGCTCAAGACGTACCGTTCCTGCTTCGATGTCACAAGCATGCATTGGAGTCCTTCACCAGCGATAATTAACGTCGGTCGTGGACGATTAGCTTGGTCAGAGGACGTGCAAGGGGACTTCATAGATATATTTGTTGATAAAGGAATTTTTTTTATTAATGCAAATGTAGCATCAAGCGAATATAAAGTATGATAAGCAACATCCGGCCTCTGCATAACTTGATATACACAGCCAAACACTAACAAACTGATGGACGATAAAAAGACGACGTATCGGCAACAACAGAGTCATATAGGATGGGCACTATGCCTACATCTAAGGAGAAGGTAGACTGGTCCACAGATTATGTTGTCACCCATGTTGACTAAAAACTTCCCTGGCCATCCGCTCTAACCGCATACATACTGTTGGGGAACGTAGCAGAATTCAAAAAATTTCCTATGTGTCACCAAGATCAATCTATGGAGTCTTCTAGCAATGAGGGGAAGGAGCGTGCATCTACATACCCTTGTAGATCGCTAAGCAGAAGCGTTCAAGTGAACGGGGTTGATGGAGTCGTACTCGTCGTGATCCAAATCACCGATGATCCTAGAGCCGAACGGACGGCACCTCCGCATTCAACACACGTACGGTTGGGAGACGTCTCCTCCTTCTTGATCCAGCAAGGGGAGAGGAGAAGTTGACGGAAAACTCCGACAACACGACGATATGGTGGTGATGGAGCTCGTGGTTCTCCGGCAGGGCTTCGCCAAGCACTACGGAGGAGGATGAGGTGTTGGAGGAGGGAGAGGACTGCGCCAGGGGAAGGGTGCGGCTGCCCTCTCTCTCCCTCACTATATATAGAGGGAAGGGAGGAGGGGGAGGCGCCCTAGGGTTCCCTAGGGGAGGGGCCGCGGCCACAGGGGAAACCCTAGATGGGTTTGGGCGCCCCCACCCCCTAGGAAACTTGCCCCCCAAGCCGGGAGGGGCGGCTGCCCTAGGGGTGGCGCCCCCACCTCTCCTGGTTACGTGAGATGGGGTGGGAGGGGCGCTCAGGCCCTTAGTGGGCTGATGTGCCCTCTCCCCTTGGCCCATAAGGCCCCCCAACGCTTGTCGGGGCCTCCGAAGTCCCTTTCGGACACGCTGGTCATCACCTGGTACCCCCAAAACAATTCCGGACTCCAATACCCTTCGTCCAATATACCGATATTCACCTCCGGACCATTCTAGAGCTCCTCGTCATGTCCGGGATCTCATCCGGGACTCCGAACAACCTTCGGTAACCACATACTATTTCCCATAACAACTCTAGCGTCACCGAACCTTAAGTGTGTAGACCCTACGGGTTCGGGAACCATGCAGACATGACCGAGACAACTCTCCGGCCAATAACCAACAGCGGAATCTGGATACCCATGTTGGCTCCCACATGTTCCACGATGATGTCATCGGATGAACCACGATGTCGAGGATTCAATCAATCCCGTATACAATTCTCTTTGTCCAGCGGTATTGTACTTGCCCGAGATTCGATCGTCGGTATCCGATACCTTGTTCAATCTCGTTACCGGCAAGTCTCTTTACTCGTTCCGTAACACATCATCCCGTGATCAACTCCTTGGTCACATTGTTCACATTATAATGATGTCCTACCGAGTGGGCCCAGAGATACCTCTCCGTCACACGGAGTGACAAATCCCAGTCTCGATTCGTGCCAACCCAACAAACACTTTCGGAGATACCCGTAGTGTACCTCTATAGCCACCCAGTTACGTTGTGACATTTGGTACACCCAAAGCATTCCTACGGTATCCGGGAGTTGCACAATCTCATGGTCTAAGGAAATGATACTTGACATTAGAAAAGCTTTTAGCATACGAACTACACGATCTTTGTGCTAGGCTTAGGATTGGGTCTTGTCCAGCATATCAGTCTCCCAATGATGTGATCCCGTTATCAACGACATCCAATGTCCATGGTCAGGAAACCGTAACCATCTATTGATCAACGAGCTAGTCAACTAGAGGCTTACTAGGGACATGGTGTTGTCTATGTATCCACACATGTATCTGAGTTTCCTATCAATACAATTCTAGCATGGATAATAAACGATTATCATGAACAAGGAAATATAATAATAACTAATTTATTATTGCCTCTAGGGCATATTTCCAATAGTCTCCCACTTGCACTAGAGTCAATAATCTAGTTCACATCGCCATGTGATTAACACTCACAGGTCACATCGCCATGTGACCAACATCCAAAGAGTTTACTAGAGTCAATAATCTAGTTCACATCACTATGTGATTAACACTCAATGAGTTTTGGGTTTGATCATGTTATGCTTGTGAGAGAGGTTTTAGTCAATGGGTCTGCAACATTCAGATCCGTATGTACTTCGCAAATTTCTATGTCATCTTGTAGATGCCGCTACTACGCTATATTTGGAGCCATTTCAAATAACTGTTCTACTATACGAATCCGGTTTACTCTACTCAGAGCTATCCGAATAGGTGTTAAGCTTGCATCGATGTAACTCTTTACGTCGAACTCTTTATCACCTCCATAACCGAGAAACATATCCTTATTCCTCTAAGGATAATTTTGACCGCTATCTGGTGATCCAGTTCTAGATCACCTTTGTACCCTCTTGCCAGACACGTGGCAAGGCACACATCAGGTGCGGTACTCAGCATGGCATACCGTATAGAGCCTATGACAAAAGCATAGGGGACGACTTTCGTCCTTCCTCTTTCTTCTGCCGTGGTCGAGCTTTAAGTCTTAACTTCATACCTTACAACTCAGGCAAGAACTCCTTCTTTGACTGATCCATCTTGAACGCCTTCAAGATCATGTCAAGGTATGTGCTCATCTGAAAGTACCATTAAGCGTTTTGATCTTATCCTTATAGATCTTGATGCTCAATGTTCAAGTAGCTTAATCCAGGTTTTCCATTGAAAAACACTTTTCAAATAATCCTATATGCTTTCCAGAAATTCTACATCATTTCTGATCAACAAAATGTTAACAACATATAATCATCAGAAATTCTATAGTGCTCCCACTCACTTCTTTGGAAATACAAGTTTCTCATAAACTTTGTATAAACCCAAAATCTTTGATCATCTCATCAAAGCGTACATTCCAACTCCGAGATGCTTACTCCAGTCCTTAGAAGGGTTGCTGGAGCTTTGCATACTTGTTAGCATCTTTCAGGATAGTCAAAAGCTTCTGGTTTTATCACATACAACCTTTCCTCAAGGAAATCGTCGAGGAAACAATGTTTTGACATCCTATCTGCAAGATTTCATAAATAATGCAGTAATTGCTAATATAATTCCAACAAACTCTTAGCATCGCTACGAGTGAGAAAGTCTCATCGTAGTCAACTCCTTGAACTTGTCGGAAAACATCTTAACGACAAGTCGAGCTTTCTTAATGGTGATACTTACCATCATTGTCCGTCTTCCTTTTAGAATCCATATGTACCCAACAGCCTTACGACCATCAAGTAGTTCTTTCAAAGTCTACACTTTGTTTTCGTACATGGATCCTCTCTCGGATTTTATGGCCTCGAGCCATTTTTCGGAATCCGGGCCCACCATTGCTTCTCCATAGCTCAAAGGTTCATTGTTGTCTAGCAACATGACTTCCAAGACAAGATTACGTACCACTCTGAAGTAGTATGCATCCTTGTCGTCCTACGAGGTTTGGTAGTGAATTGATCCGAAGTTTCATGATCACTATCATGAGCTTCCACTTCAATTGGTGTAGGTGCCACAGGAACAACTCCCTGCGCCCTGCTACACACTAGTTGAAGTGACGGTTCAATAACCTCATCAAGTCTCCACCATCCCCCCACTCAGTTCTTTCGAGAGAAACTTTTCCTCGAGAAAGGACCCGATTCGAGAAACAATCCCTATTGCTTTCGGATCTGAGACAGGAGGTATACCCAACTGTTTTGGGTGTCCTATGAAGATGCATTTATCCGCTTCGGGTTCGAGCTTATCAGCCTGAAACTTTTTCACATAAGCATCGCAGCCCCAAACTTTTAAGAAATGACAGCTTAGGTTTCTCTAAACAATAGTTCATACGGTGTCGACTCAAACGGAATTGCGTGGTGCCCTATTTAAAGTGAATGTGGTTGTCTCTAATGCCTAACCCATAAATTATAGTGGTAATTCGATAAGAGGCATCATGGTATGCACCATATCCAATAGGGTGCAGTTATGATGTTCGGACATACCATCACACTATGGTGTTCCGGCGGTATTAGTTGTGAAGCAATTTCCACAATGTCTTAACTTTGTGCCAAACTCGTAATTCAGATATTCATCTCTATGATCATATCATAGATATTTTATCCTCTTGTCACGACGATCTTTCAACTTCACCCTGAAATTACTTGAACCGTTCAATAATTCAGACTCGTGATTCATCAAGTAAATATACTTAGCATCTACTCAAATCATCTGTTAAGTAAGAACATAACGATATCCACTACATGCCTCAGCACTCATTAGACTGCACACATCAAGATGTATTACTTCCAACAAGTTGCTTTCTTGTTCCATCTCACTGAAAACGAGGCCTTTCAGTCATCTTGCCCATGCGGTATGATTTGCATGTCTCAAGTGATTCCAAATCAAGTGAGCCCAAACGATCCATTTGTATGGAGTTTCTTCATGCATATATACCAATAGGCATGGTTCGCATGTCTCAAGTGATTCAAAATCAAGTGAGTCCAAAGATCCATCAACATGGAGCTTCTTCATGCGTTTTATACCATTATGACTCAAATTGCAGTGCCACAACTATGTGGTACTATCACTACTATTTTATATCTTTTGGCATGAACATGTGTATCACTACAATCGGGATTCAATAAACCATTCATTTCAGGTGCAAGACCATTGAAGGTATTATTCAAATAAACAGAGTAACCATTATTCTCCTTAAATGAATAATCGTATTGCGATAAACATAATCCAATCATGTCTATGCTCAACGCAAACACCAATCCCGATGGCAGACGGAGCGTGCGATGTTTGATCACATCAACCTTGGAAACACTTCCAACACATATCGTCGTCTCACCTTTGGCTAGTCTCCGTTTATTCTGTAGCCTTTTATTTTGAGTTACTAACACTTAGCAACCGAACCGGTATCTAATACCCTGGTGCTACTAGGAGTACTAGTAAAGTACACATTTAATATAATGTATGTCCAATACATACTTCTGTCAACCTTGTCAGCCTTCTCATCTACCAAATATCTAGGGTGGTTCTGCTTCAGTGACCGTTCCCCTTATTACAGAAGCACTTAGTCTCGGGCTTGGGTTCAACTTTGGGTTTCTTCACTAGAACGGCAACTGATTTGTTGTTTCATGAAGTATCCCTTTCTTGCCCTTCTTGAAACTAGTGGTTTTACTAACCATCAACAATTGATACTCCTATTTGATTTCTACTTTCGCGGTGTCGCGAATAGCTCAAGGATCATATCTATCCCTGATGTGTTATAGTTCATCACGAAGCTCTAGTAGCTTGGTGACAGTGACTTTGGAGAACCATCACTATCTCATCTGGAAGATTAACTCCCACTCGATTCAAGCGATTGTAGTACTCATACAGTTTGAGCACATGCTCAACGATTGAGCTTTTCTCCTTAGTTTGCAGGCTTAAGAAACTTGTCAGAGGTCTCATACCTCTTGACGTGGGCACTAGTCTGAAATCCCAATTTCAGTCCTTGGAACATCTCATATGTTCTGCGATGTTTCAAAATGTCTTTGGTGCCTCAATTCTAAACCATTTAGCATTATGCACTGAACTATCATGTAGTCATCAAAACGTGTATGTCAGATGTTCGCAACATCCACAACCGACGCTCGAGGTTCAGCTCACTGAGCGGTGCATTAAGGACATAATACTTCTGCGCAACAATGAGGACAATCCCCAGTATACGGACCCAGTCCGCATAATTGCTACTATAAACTTTCAACTAAATTTTCTCTAGGAACATATCTAAAACAGTAGAACTAAAGCATAAGCTACGACATAATTTGCAAATTCCTTTCGACTATGTTCATGATAATTGAGTTCATCTGATTATTTCATGAACTCCCACTTAGATAGACATCCCTCTAGTCATCTAAGTGATACATGATCTGAATCGACTAGGCCGTGTCCGATTATCACGTGAGACGGACTAGTCATCATCGGTGAACATCTTCATGTTGATCGTATCTTCTATACGACTCATGTTCGACCTTTCGGTCTTCCGTGTTCCAAGGCCATGTCTGTACATGCTAGGCTCGTCAAGTCAACCTAAGTGTATTGCGCGTGTAAATCTGGCTTACACCCGTTGTATTCGAACGTTAGAATCTATCACACCCGATCATCACGTGGTGCTTCGAAACGACGAACCTTCGCAACGGTGCACAGTTAGGGGGAACACTTTCTTGAAATTATTGCGAGGGATCATCTTATTTAAGCTACCGTCGTTCTAAGAAAATAAGATGTAAAACATGATAAACATCACATGCAATAAAATAGTGACATGATATGGCCAATATCATTTTGCTCCTTTTTGATCTCCATCTTCGGGGCACCATGATCATCATCGTCACCGGCATGACACCATGATCTCCATCATCGTGTCTTCATGAAGTTCTCTCGTCATCTATTACTTCTACTACTATGGCTAACGGTTTAGCAATAAAGTAAAGTAGTTACATGACGTTTATGTTGACACGCAGGTCATAAATAAATTAAGACAACTCCTATGGCTCCTGTCGGTTGTCATACTCATCGACATGCAAGTCGTGATTCTTATTACAAGAACATGATCAATCTCATACATCACATCCTTTTTGGCCATATCACATCACACGTCATATGCTCCAAAAACAAGTTAGACGTCCTCTAATTGTTGCTGCAAATTTTTTACGTGGCTGCTATAGGTTTCTTAGCAAGAACGTTTCTTACCTACGCCAAAACCACAACGTGATATGCCAATTTCTATTTACCCTTCATAAGGACCCTTTTCATCGAATCCGATCCGACTAAAGTGGGAGAGACAGACACCCGCTAGCCACCTTATGCAACTAGTGCATGTGAGTCGGTGGAACCTGTCTCACGTAAGAGTACATGTAAGGTCGGTCCAGGCCGCTTCATCCCACGATGTCGCCGAATCAAGATAAGACTAGTAACGGCAAGTAAATTGACAAAATCGATACCCACAACTACTTTGTGTTCTACTCGTGCATAGAAACTACGCATAAACCTGGCTCTGATACCACTTTGGGGAACATAGTAGAATTCAAAAAAATTCCTACGTGTCACCAAGATCAATCTATAGAGTCTTCTAGCAACAAGGGGAAGGAGAGTGCATCTACATACCCTTGTAGATCGCTAAGCGGAAGCGTTCAAGTGAACAGGGTTGATGGAGTCGTACTCGTCGTGATCCAAATCACCGATGATCCTAGCGTCGAACGGACGACACCTCCGCGTTCAACACACGTACGGTTGGGAGACGTCTCCTCCTTCTTGATCCAGCAAGGGGAGAGAAGTTGAGGGAAAACTCCGACAGCACGACGGCATGGTGGTGATGGAGCTCGTGGTTCTCCGGCAGGGCTTCGCCAAGCACTACGGAGGAGGATGAGGTGTTGGAGGAGGGAGAGGGCTGCGCCAGGGGAAGGGTGCGGCTGCCCTCTCTCTCCCTCACTATATATAGGGGGGAAGGGGGAGGGGGAGGCGCCCTAGGGTTCCCTAGGGGAGGGGCCGCGACCACAGGGGAAACCCTAGATGGGTTTGGGCGCCCCCACCCCCTAGGAAACTTGCCCCCCAAGCCGGGAGGGGCGGCTGCCCTAGGGGTGGCGCCCCCACCTCTCCTGGTTACATGAGATGGGGTGGAAGGGGCGCTCAGCCCCTTAGTGGGCTTATGTGCCCTCTCCCCTTGGCCCATAAGGCCCCCCATCGCTTGTCGGGGCCTCCGAAACCCCTTTCGGACACACTGGTCATCACCTGGTACCCCCGGAACAATTCCGGGCTCCAATACCCTTCGTCCAATATACCGATCTTCACCTCCGGACCATTCCGGAGCTCCTCGTCATGTCCGGGATCTCATCCGGGACTCTGAACAACCTTCGGTAACCACATAATATTTCCCATAACAACTCTAGAGTCACCGAACCTTAAGTGTGTAGACCCTACGGGTTCGGGAACCATGCAGACATAACCGAGACAACTCTCCGCCAATAAATAACAGCGGGATCTGGATACCCATGTTGGCTCCCACATGTTCCATGATGATCTCATCGGATGAACCACGATGTCGAGGATTCAATCAATTCCGTATACAATTCCCTTTGTCCAACGGTATTGTACTTGCCCGAGATTCGATCGTCGGTATCCGATACCTTGTTCAATCTCGTTACCGGCAAGTCTCTTTACTCATTCCGTAACACATCATCCCGTGATCAACTCCTTGGTCACATTGTGCACATTATAATGATGTCCTACCGAGTGGGCCCAGAGATACCTCTCCATCACACAGAGTGACAAATCCCAGTCTCGATTCGTGCCAACCCAACAGACACTTTCGGAGATACCCGTAGTGTACCTTTATAGCCACCCAGTTACGTTGTGACGTTTGGTACACCCAAAGCATTCCTACGGTATCCGGGAGTTGCAAAATCTCATGGTCTAAGGAAATGATACTTGACATTAGAAAAGCTTTTAGCATACGAACTACACGATCTTTGTGCTAGGCTTAGGATTGGGTCTTGTCCATCACATCATTCTCCCAATGATGTGATCCCGTTATCAACGACATCCAATGTCCATGGTCAGGAAACCGTAACCATCTATTGATCAACGAGCTAGTCAACTAGAGGCTTACTAGGGACATAGTGTTGTCTATGTATCCACACATGTATCTGAGTTTCCTATCAATACAATTCTAGCATGGATAATAAACGATTATCATGAACAAGGAAAAATAATAATAACCATTTTATTATTGCCTCTAGGGCATATTTCCAACACATACCACCTTGAATAGCGGTTGGCACTCCGTTCGACGTAGCGTAGATCACGTACAAGTACGTACAACAAAAAATAACCTGCAAAGAATAAGAATTTTGCTGCTCAAAATTAGATAGATAATACTCCATATCATATGTTGGGAAGAAACCAGGTGACGCAGAAGGCACATTTTTTTGAATGAAAGGGGTTCCCCCCTGCCCCATTTTATTGAAGCAACAAAGAAAACCAGATTCGGGATACAAGCTTAATAGCTGGATCCCCACACAGCCCACATCAGGCAAACACCAGGCAGACTAGAAAGAAAACTAACTGGAAGGTCTAAACAGCCTCACAAACCAGCAAACACTTTAGCCTACATGAAGTTCTTTTATTACAAAACCCAAAGGCGAGGGCCAAATGTTGGGGAACGTAGTAATTTCAAAATTTTCCTATGCACACGCAAGATCATGGTGATGCATAGCAACGAGAGGGGAGAGTATGATCTACGTACCCTTGTAGATCGCAACGGAAGCGTTGACACAGCGTAGAGGAAGTAGTCGTACGTCTTCTTCATCCGACCGATCCAAGCACCGTTACTCCGGCACCTCCGAGTTCTTAGCACACGTACAGCTCGATGACGCTCCCCGGACTCCGATCCAGCAAAGCTTCTGGGATGAGTTCCGTCAGCACGATGGCGTGGTGACGATGATGATGTTCTACCGACGCAGGGCTTCGCCTAAGCACTACAACGATATGACCGAGGTGGAATACGGTGGCAGGGGGCACCACACACGGCTAAGGAACGATCACGAGGATCAACTTGTGTGTTCTAGGGTTCCCCCCTGCCCCCGTATATAAAGGATCCAAGGGGGGTGCGGCCGGCCAGGAGGTGGCGCGCAGGAGGAGTCCTACTCCTACCGGGAGTAGGACTCCCCTCCCCGTTCCTTGTCCAACTAGGAGAGGTGGAGGGAGAGAAGGAAAGGGGGGGAGCCGCCCCTCCCTCCTTGTCCAATTCGGACTAGGGGGAGAGGGGGCGCGCGGCCTGCCCTGGCAGCCCGTTCCTCTTCTCCACATTAGGCCCATGAGGCCCATTAACCCCCCGGGGGGTTCCGGTAAGCCCCCGGTGCTCCGGTTTTATCCGAAACTCATCCGGAACACTTCCGGTGTCCGAATATAGTCGTCCAATATATCAATCTTTATGTGTCGACCATTTCAAGACTCCACGTCATGTCCGTGATCACATCCGGGACTCCGAACTAACTTCGGTACATCAAAATGCATAAAACTCATAACAACTGTCATCGTAACTTTAAGCATGCGGACCTTACGGTTCGAGAACAATGTAGACATGACCGAGACACGTCTCCGGTCAATAACCAATAGAGGGACCTAGATGCCCATATTGGCTCCTACATATTCTACGAAGATCTTTATCGGTCAGACCGCATAACAATATACGTTGTTCCCTTTGTCATCGGTATGTTACTTGCCCGAGATTCGATCGTCGGTATCCAATACCTAGTTCAATCTCATTACCGGCAAGTCTCTTTACTCGTTCCGTAATACATCATCTCACAACTAACATATTAGTTGTAATGCTTGCAAGGCTTATGTGATGAGCATTACCGAGAGGGCCCAGAGATACCTCTCCGACAAATGGAGTGACAAATCCTAATCTCGAAATACGCCAACCCAACATCTACCTTTGGAGACACCTGTAATGCTCCTTTATAATCACCCAGTTACGTTGTGACGTTTGGTAGCACCCAAAGTGTTCCTCTGGCAAACGGGAGTTGCATAATCTCATAGTCATAGGAACATGTATAAGTCATGAAGGAAAGCAATAGCAACATACTAAACGATCGGGTGCTAAGCTAATGGAATGGGTCATGTCAATCAGATCATTCAACTAATGATGTGATCCCGTTAATCAAATAACAACTCCTTTGTCTATGGTTAGGAAACATAACCATCTTTGATTAACGAGCTAGTCAAGTAGAGGCATACTAGTGACGCTCTATTTGTCTATGTATTCACATATGTATTATGTTTCCGGTTAATACAATTCTAGCATGAATAATAAACATTTATCATGATATAAGGAAATAAATAATAACTTTATTATTGCCTCTAGGGCATATTTCCTTCAGTCTCCCACTTGCACTAGAGTCAATAATCTAGATTACACAGTAATGATTCTAACACCCATGGAGTCTTGGTGCTGATCATGTTTTGCTCGTGGAAGAGGCTTAGTCAACGGGTCTGCCACATTCAGATCCGTATGTATCTTGCAAATCTCTATGTCTCCCACCTGGACTAGATCCCGGATGGAATTGAAGCGTCTCTTGATGTGCTTGGTTCTCTTGTGAAATCTGGATTCCTTTGCCAAGGCAATTGCACCAGTATTGTCACAAAAGATTTTCATTGGACCCGATGCACTAGGTATGACACCTAGATCGGATATGAACTCCTTCATCTAGACTCCTTCATTTGCTGCTTCCGAAGCAGCAATGTACTCCGCTTCACATGTAGATCCCGCCACGACACTTTGTTTAGAACTGCACCAACTGACAGCTCCACCGTTTAATATAAACACGTATCCAGTTTGCGATTTACAATCGTCCGGATCAGTGTCAAAGCTTGCATCAACATAACCTTTTACAATGAGCTCTTTGTCACCTCCATATATGAGAAACATATCCTTAGTCCTTTTCAGGTATTTCAGGATGTTCTTGACCGCTGTCCAGTGATCCACTCCTGGATTACTTTGGTACCTCCCTGCTAGACTTATAGCAAGGCACACATCAGGTCTGGTACACAACATTGCATACATGATAGAGCCTATGGCTGAAGCATAGGGAACATCTTTCATTTTCTCTCTATCTTCTGCAGCGGTCGGGCTTTGAGTCTTACTCAATTTCACACCTTGTAACACGGGCAAGAACCCTTTCTTTGCTTGATCCATTTTGAACTTCTTCAAAATCTTGTCAAGGTATGTGCTTTGTGAAAGTCCAATTAAGCGTCTTGATCTATCTCTATAGATCTTTATGCCTAATATGTAAGCAGCTTCACCGAGGTCTTTCATTGAAAAACTCTTATTCAAGTATCCCTTTATGCTATCCAGAAATTCTATATCATTTCCAATCAGTAATATGTCATCCACATATAATATCAAAAATGCTACAGAGCTCCCACTCACTTTCTTGTAAATACAGGCTTCTCCAAAAGTCTGTATAAATCCAAATGCTTTGATCACACTATCAAAGCGTTTATTCCAACTCCGAGAGGCTTGCACCAGTCCATAAATGGATCGCTGGAGCTTGCACACTTTGTTAGCTCCCTTTGGATCGACAAAACCTTCCGGTTGCATCATATACAACTCTTCTTCCAGAAATCCATTCAGGAATGCAGTTTTGACATCCATCTGCCAAATTTCATAATCATAAAATGCGGCAATTGCTAACATGATTCGGACAGACTTAAGCATCGCTACGGGTGAGAAGGTCTCATCGTAGTCAACCCCTTGAACTTGTCGAAAACCTTTTGCGACAAGTCGAGCTTTGTAGACAGTAATATTACCGTCAGCGTCAGTCTTCTTCTTGAAGATCCATTTATTCTCAATTGCTTGCCGATCATCGGGCAAGTCAACCAAAGTCCATACTTTGTTCTCATACATGGATCCCATCTCAGATTTCATGGCTTCAAGCCATTTTGCGGAATCTGGGCTCACCATCGCTTCTTCATAGTTCGTAGGTTCATCATGATCTAGTAGCATGACTTCCAGAACAGGATTACCGTACCACTCTGGTGCGGATCTCACTCTGGTTGATCTACGAGGTTCAGTAGTATCTTGATCTAAAGTTTCATGATCATCATCATTAGCTTCCTCACTAACTGGTGTAGGTGTCACTGAAATAGTTTTCTGTGATGTACTACTTTCCAATAAGGGAGCAGGTACAGTTACCTCGTCAAGTTCTACTTTCCTCCCACTCACTTCTTTCAAGAGAAACTCCTTCTCTAGAAAGGATCCATTCTTAGCAACGAAAGTCTTGCCTTCGGATCTGTGATAGAAGGTGTACCCAACAGTCTCCTTTGGGTATCGTATGAAGACAGATTTCTCCGATTTGGGTTCGATCTTATCAGGTTGAAGCTTTTTTCACATAAGCATCGCAGCCCCAAACTTTAAGAAACGACAACTTTGGTTTCTTGCCAAACCATAGTTCATAAGGCGTCGTCTCAACGGATTTTGATGGTGCCCTATTTAATGTGAATGCGGCCGTCTCTAAAGCATAACCCCAAAACAATAGCGGTAAATCTGTAAGAGACATCATAGAACGCACCATATCTAATAAAGTACGATTACGATGTTCGGACACACCATTACGCTGTGGTGTTCCGGGTGGCGTGAGTTGCGAAACTATTCCACAATTTTTCAAATGTACACCAAACTCGTAACTCAAATATTCTCCTCCACGATCAGATCGTAGAAACTTTATTTTCTTGTTACGATGATTTTCAACTTCACTCTGAAATTCTTTGAACTTTTCAAATGTTTCAGACTTATGTTTCATTAAGTAGATATACCCATATCTGCTTAAATCATCTGTGAAGGTGAGAAAATAACGATATCCGCCACGAGCCCCAACATTCATCGGACCACATACATCTGTATGTATGATTTCCAATAAATATGTTGCTCTCTCCATAGTACCGGAGAACGGCGTTTTAGTCATCTTGCCCATGAGGCACGGTTCGCAAGTACCAATTGATTCATAATCAAGTGATTCCAAAAGTCCATCAGTATGGAGTTTCTTCATGCGCTTTATACCGATATGACCTAAACGGCAGTGCCACAAATAAGTTGCACTATCATTATCAACTCTGCATCTTTTGGCTTCAACATTATGAATATGTGTATCACTACTATCGAGATTCATCAAAAATAGACCACTCTTCAAAGGTGCATGACCATAAAAGATATTACTCATATAAATAGAACAACCATTATTCTCTGATTTAAATGAATAACCGTCTCGCATCAAACAAGATCCAGATATAATGTTCATGGTCAACGCTGGCACCAAATAACAATTATTTAGGTCTAATACTAATCCCGAAGGTAGATGTAGAGGTAGCGTGCCGACCGCGATCACATCGACTTTGGAACCATTTCCCACGTGCATCGTCACCTCGTCCTTTGCCAGTGTTCGCTTAATCCGTAGTCCCTGTTTTGAGTTGCAAATATTAGCAACAGAACCAGTATCAAATCCCCAGGTGCTACTGCGAGCTCTAGTAAGGTACACATCAATAACATGTATATCACATATACCTTTGTTCACCTTGCCATCCTTCTTATCCGCCAAATACTTGGGGCAGTTCCGCTTCCAGTGACCAGTCTGCTTGCAGTAGAAGCACTCAGTTTCAGGCTTAGGTCCAGACTTGGGTTTCTTCTCTTGAGCAGCAACTTGTTTGCCGTTCTTCTTGAAGTTCCCCTTCTTCTTCCCTTTGCCCTTTTTCTTGAAACTAGTGGTCTTGTTGACCATCAACACTTGATGCTCCTTTTTGATTTCTACCTCCGCAGCTTTCAGCATTGCGAAGAGCTCGGGAATAGTCTTATTCATCCCTTGCATATTATAGTTCATCACGAAGCTCTTGTAGCTTGGTGGCAGTGATTGGAGAATTCTGTCAATGACGCAATCATCTGGAAGATTAACTCCCAATTGAATCAAGTGATTATTATACCCAGACATTTTGAGTATATGCTCACTGACAGAACTATTCTCCTCCATCTTGCAGTTGTAGAACTTATTGGAGACTTCATATCTCTCAATTCGGGCATTTGCTTGAAATATTAACTTCAACTCCTGGAACATCTCATATGCTCCATGACGTTCAAAACGTCGTTGAAGTCCCGATTCTAAGCCGTAAAGCATGGCACACTGAACTATCGAGTAGTCATCAGCTTTGCTCTGCCGGACGTTCATAACATCCGGCGTTGCTCCAGCAGCAGGCCTGGCACCCAGCGGTGCTTCCAGGACGTAATTCTTCTGTGCAGCAATGAGGATAATCCTCAAGTTACGGACCCAGTCCGTGTAATTGCTACCATCATCTTTCAACTTTGCTTTCTCAAGGAACGCATTAAAATTTAATGGAACAACAGCACGGGCCATCTATCTACAATCAACATAAACAAGCAAGATACTATCAGGGACTAAGTTCATGATAAATTTAAGTTCAATTAATCATATTACTTAAGAACTCCCACTTAGATAGACATCCCTCTAATCTTCTAAGTGATCACGTGATCCAAATCAACTAAACCATAACCGATCATCACGTGAAATGGATTAGTCTTCAATGGTGAACATCATTATGTTGATCATATCTACTATATGATTCACGCTCGACCTTTCGGTCTCCGTGTTCCGAGGCCATATCTGCATATGCTAGGCTCGTCAAGTATAACCCGAGTATTCTGCGTGTGCAAAACTGGCTTGCACCCGTTGTAGATGGACGTAGACCTTATCACACCCGATCATCACGTGGTGTCTGGGCACGACGAACTTTGGCAACGGTGCATACTCAGGGAGAACACTTCTTGATAATTTAGTGAGAGATCATCTTATAATGCTACCGTCAATCAAAGCAAGATAAGATGCATAAAAGATAAACATCACATGCAATCAATATAAGTGATATGATATGGCCATCATCATCTTGTGCCTGTGATCTCCATCTCCGAAGCACCGTCATGATCACCATCGTCACCGGCGCGACACCTTGATCTCCATCGTAGCATCGTTGTCGTCTCGCCAATCTTATGCTTCCACGACTATCGCTACCGCTTAGTGATAAAGTAAAGCATTACATCGCGATTGCATTGCATACAATAAAGCGACAACCATATG
This sequence comes from Triticum aestivum, assembly GCF_018294505.1. NCBI lineage: Eukaryota > Viridiplantae > Streptophyta > Magnoliopsida > Poales > Poaceae > Triticum > Triticum aestivum. Next base: position 590,997,062 of record NC_057794.1, read on the forward strand.
GCTCCTGCCAATTGCCGATAACTCGGTTACAAAACATGATCATCTCATACAATAAAATTTAGCATCATGGCTTGACCATATCACATCACAACATGCCCTGCAAAAACAAGTTAGATGTCCTCTACTTTGTTTGTTGCAAGTTTTACGTGGCTGCTACGGGCTTAAGCAAGAACCAATATCACCTACGCATCAAAACCACAACGATAGTTTGTCAAGTTGATGCCGTTTTAACATTCGCAAGGACCGGGCGTAGCCACACTCGATTCAACTAAAGTTGGAGAGACTGTCGCCCGCAAGCCACCTATGTGCAAAGCATGTCGGGAGAACCGGTCTCGCGTAAGCGTACGCGTAATGTTGGTCCGGGTCGTCTCGTCCAACAATGCCGCCGAACCAAAGTATGACATGCTGGTAGGCAGTATGACTTATATCGCCCACAACTCACTTGTGTTATACTCGTGCATATAACATCAAACCATAAAACCTAGGCTCGGATGCCACTTTTGGGGAACGTAGTAATTTCAAAATTTTCCTACGCACACGCAAGATCATGGTGATGCATAGCAACGAGAGGGGAGAGTATGATCTACGTACCCTTGTAGATCGCAACGGAAGCGTTGACACAACATAGAGGAAGTAGTCGTACGTCTTCTCGATCCGACCGATCCAAGCACCGTTACTCCGGCACCTCCGAGTTCCTAGCACACGTACAGCTCGATGACGCTCCCTGGGCTCCGATCCAGCAAAGCTTCGGGGATGAGTTCCGTCAGCACGACGGCGTGGTGACGGTGATGATGTTCTACCGACGCAGGGCTTCGCCTAAGCACTACAACGATATGACCGAGGTGGAATATGGTGGCAGGGGGCAACGCACACGGCTAAGGAACGATCACGAGGATCAACTTGTGTGTTCTAGGGTGCCCCCCTGCCCTCGTATATAAAGGATCCAAGGGGGGGTGCGGCCGGCCAGGAGGTGGCGCACAGGAGGAGTCATACTCCTACCGGGAGTAGGACTCCCTTCCCCATTCCTTGTCCAACTAGGAGAGGTGGAGGGAGAGAAGGAAAGGGGGGGCATCGCCCCTCCCTCCTTGTCCAATTCGGACTAGGGGGAGAGGGGGCGCGCGGCGTGCCCTGGCAGCCCCTTCCTCTTCTCCACATTAGGCCCATGAGGCCCATTAACCCCCGGGGGGTTCCGGTAACCCCCCGGTGCTCCGGTTTTATCCGAAACTCATCCGGAACACTTCCGGTGTCCGAATATAGTCGTCCAATATATCAATCTTTATGTCTCGACCATTTCAAGACTCCTCGTCATGTCCGTGATCACATCCGGGACTCCGAACTAACTTCGGTACATCAAAATGCATAAAACTCATAACAACTATCATCGTAACTTTAAGAGTGCGGACCCTACGGTTCGAGAACAATGTAGACATGACCGAGACACGTCTCCGGTCAATAACCAATAGCGGGACCTGGATGCCCATATTGGCTCCTACATATTCTACGAAGATCTTTATCGGTCAGACCGCATAACAATATACGTTGTTCCCTTTGTCATCGGTATGTTACTTGCCCGAGATTCGATCGTCGGTATCCAATACCTAGTTCAATCTCGTTACCGACAAGTCTCTTTACTCCTTCCGTAATACATCATCTCACAACTAACATATTAGTTGTAATGCTTGCAAGGCTTATGTGATGAGCATTACCGAGAGGGCCCAGAGATACCTCTCCGACAATCGGAGTGACGAATCCTAATCTCGAAATACGCCAACCCAACATCTACCTTTGGAGACACCTGTAATGCTCCTTTATAATCACCCAGTTAAGTTGTGACATTTGGTAGCACCCAAAGTGTTCCTCCGGCAAACGGGAGTTGCATAATCTCATAGTCATAGGAACATCTATAAGTCATGAAGGAAAGCAATAGCAACATACTAAACGATCAGGTGCTAAGCTAATGAAATGGGTCATGTCAATCAGATCATTCAACTAATGATGTGATCCCGTTAATCAAATAACAACTCCTTTGTCTATGGTTAGGAAACATAACCATCTTTGATTAACGAGCTAGTCAAGTAGAGGCATACTAGTGACGCTCTGTTTGTCTATGTATTCACACATGTATTATGTTTCCGGTTAATACAATTCTAGCATGAATAATAAACATTTATCATGATATAAGGAAATAAATAATAACTTTATTATTGCGTCTAGGGCATATTTCCTTCACCAAAAGTGAAAGCTAATTGTCTACTGATGATGACCGAAGATCAGGTCCAGGCGATCCGCGGGAGCTCCCCCCGGTGTTTGTCGAGCAACAGAATACATCTTCACAGCAGCTCTGCTTGGGTGTCGTCGCAGAGTACCCCCCAGCGCAGAAGCACATTTTTCAACTTGACAAGGACGCAATTCAAGCCTCTCCACGAGCGGCCCTGAAAACAGAAATCATTCCTTAGCCTCCAAATGCTCCACAAGGATGCAGCCATGACCAGATTGAGCACAAGTTTACATTTGTAAGAACGCCACACAGCACATATGTCTTCAAAACAAGTAAAAGGTTGCACACTAAAAAACTCAGAGACCAGCGACCAGATACATTTGCCCACAACACAATCAAAAAATAGATGTTGAGTGGACTCATTTTCTCTACAAAACAGGCAGGATAGTCTTCCACCTGTCTACGTTTGTTCAAATTATCTCTGGTCAGAAATTTATTGTATACACAAAGCCACATGAAAACATGAATATTTTGAGGACACAAAACTTCCGAAAGAGATTTTCCAATCGGAGAAACAATTCCCCCAAACTTTATAGCTTCATAGAAAGATTTAACTGAGTATAGCCCCTTAGGTTCAAGAGACCAGATGGGGAAATCTGGGGAGGGTAGACAGGGGGAAATCCCTAATGTGGTCTTGTAACTGATTCCACCTAAACATCCCCCTCAGATCAACACATCGCCTAAAAGTAAGTCTCAGAGTAGTCCCATCCCACACTTGAGCCACTGAACAATCAGGCTGGTTGCAAATTTCAAACAGGTCCCAAAACATAGTTCTTAGGGAACAATTCCCAGCCCACGTGCACGTATCATGCCAAAAACTTATTTTTATCAGCTCTCCCCACCTTCCAAACATAGAAAGTTTTTGAAGCATTTAAAGCCCAGGTCACACTTTTCCAAAAGGGGGACTGAGGGAGTCCTGGATTAGGGGGTGTTCGGGTAGCCAAACTATACCTTCAGCCGGACTCCAGGACTATGAAGATACAAGATTGAAGACTTCGTCCCGTGTCCGGATGGGACTTTCCTTGGCGTGGAAGGCAAGCTTGGCGATGCGGATATTCAAGATCTCCTACCATTGTAACCGACTTTGTGTAACCCTAACCCTCTCCGGTGTCTATATAAACCGAAGGGTTTTAGTCCGTAGGACAACCTCATCATACAACAATCATACCATAGGCTAGCTTCTAGGGTTTAGCCTCCTTGATCTCGTGGTAGATCTACTCTTGTACTACCCATATCATCAATATTAATCAAGCAGGACGTAGGGTTTTACCTCCATCAAGAGGGCCCGAACCTGGGTAAAACATCATGTTCCTTGACTCCTGTTACCATCCGGCCTAGACACACAGTTTGGGACCCCCTACCCGAGATCCGCCGGTTTTGACACCGACAGGGACCCAATTTTTCGCTTGGCCCACAAAATATTCGGCGAGTGAGTGTTATATTTAAAAGCCATAATCTTTTTCCAATCATTGTCATTAGAGTCAAAGAAACGTTTTCCCAATGAGGCCAAAAGGGCCATGTTGAATTCTTTCAAGTTGGGGATACCGAGTCCCCCAAATTCCTTTTTTCTAGTAACCAGACCCCAGTTGGTCACAGGTGGTATTTATGTTGATCATCTATATTGCCCCAGAAAAATGAGTCATTTGAGAATTAATGGCATTAATTGCCCATTTAGGGAATTTAATCATGGCCATAAGGTAGGCAGGAATACTAACAATACAGGCACACAATAAGATCAACTTCCCCCTGTAGGTCAAGTATCTACCCAGCCAACCAGAAATATTCTTGATAATTCTATCAATAATTGGTTGTAGATCTTCTCTCCTCAATTTGTCATAGTGTAGAGGCACTCCCAAGTATTTGATAGGGAAAGACCCCAACTTACAACAGAAAATTTGAGCAAAGGTTTTAGACTGCTCCTCCTCCACATTTATGGTGAGTAAATCACTCTTGTGTAAATTGATTTTCATACCAGATAGGTTTTCAAAACAGGATAAAATCCACTTAAAATTCCTGGCTTTGTCATATGAATTCTCAAGAAAAAGAAGTGTATCATCAGCATATTGCAAGCTGATCACTCCTCCAGGGATAATGTTGGTCAGAAGACCAGAGATTAGGCCATGCTTTGAAACCTTGATTAGCATTTTGGAGAAAACATCAGCAACTAAGTTAAAAAGCAAGGGGGAGAAGGGATCTCCTTGTTTGAGACCTCCTCCCCCCCCCATAAAGTAAGGCCCAGTAGTGTCATTGATCCTCACACTAAATGTACTCTGCAAAAGAGTTGTTTTAATACAAGATATCCAATTTTTCCCAAAACCTCTGGAACTAAGTATTTCAAAAAGAAAGTCCCAACTTACTCCATCATATGCTTTTTCATAGTCTCGTTTGAGCACAAGCCCTTGCGAACCAAATTTCTTAACTTCATGAATAACCTTATGTGCCAGGACCACACTTTCAAGAATATATCTGCCCTTGATAAAAGTAGTTTGATTGGGAGAAATCATTCTATGGCTGATAGGGGAAAATCTATTAGTCATAGCTTTTGTAAAAATCTTAATAGCACAATTACTAAGACTGATAGGTCTGAAGTTTTTCATGTCTTTAGCATTCACCTCCTTTGGGATCAACACAATCAGAGCAAAATTAAGTCTATGAATATCTAATTTACCCTCCTCAAAATCTCTAACCATGGCCATAAAGTCTTTTTTAATTACCTCCTAGAAGGTTTGTTAAAAGAGGAAAGACAAGCCATCAGGGCCAGGTGCTCCATGTGCATAAGAGCCAAAAATAGCTTCCTTAATCTCCTCTTCAAAAAATTTTCTTTGTAGCATTTCATTTTCTTCTATAGTAACCAGCTCATCTTCCTCCCGGAAGGAAGGGCCAAGATGAATATCATGTTTTGCTTCATACCCAAACAAATTTTTATAAAAAGTAGTAGCTACATCTAGCATTTCATTAGTAGTAAAAACAGGGCCAGAATCCCCATTTAGCTCAGTCAAATGATTTTTTTCTATGCCTGTGATTGGCAAGAGCATGAAAATAGGCATTTTTTAGTCTCCATCTTTAATTCTACGACCCCTCGAATGTTGACACAAGGCAACCTCCTCCTTACGCAAGATATCATCGAGCTCTTTTTTAATCTCCCTCATCTGAAGCCTATCCGCATTCGATACACGATTTGACTCGGCAGAAACATCTATGATATCAAATTCTTGCATAAGGTCTCTCTTCTTTTTCTTAAGAGCAACTTCAATATTAATACTCCAGCCTTTAGCCTTTTTCCGAAACAATTTAGCTTTTTTTAACCAAACATCAATAGGAGTCCTCCCCACCATCGGGGTATTCCACACCTCTATAAACATTGTTTTAAATTCTGGGTAGTCAAGCCACCATTTTTCAAACTGAAATTTTTTGGGGGAGGTAACCCTCCTAGCTCCTGTGTCTAAAATCATGGGGGTATGATCACTACCAATTCTGGGTAAAGCAGTTAAAATGGATAAAGGAAACTGAGCATCCCAAGAAGGGGACACAAAGACTCTATCAATAGCAGCAAAAATAGGATCATCCTGATTATTACTCCAAGTAAAACTTCGATTAGCAATGCTAATTTCCATAAGACCCCACCTATTAATCCAATCATTGAAAAGGAAGGCAAGTTGATTATTAATGATGCCATTGCTCTTATCTGTAGCAGATCTCACCAAATTAAAGTATCCACCCAAAATCACAGGATATATGTGAGATTTGCCATTACATCATGTAGCTCAGCAATAAATTCCATTTTCAGATCATTGTAAGCAGTACCATACACAGCAACAAAGTGCCAAACAAAACCATCTTTTTTGTTCTTAATAGTAGTCACAACACAGTATGTCTTATTAATAAAGCCAATTATCTCAAACAGATCATTATTAATCCCCACAAGGATCCCACCAGCAGTGTTAATAGCAGGGAGTTGTTGCCAAGAAAAATCATTTCTACCAGAAATTCTCCTAATGGTAATATCTTCAATTTTTTCCCTCTTGTTTCAAAGAAACCAACAAAATCAATATGATTGCTATTAATAAAATCCCCTAGGAACTAAATTTTACCTGGTTGTCCTAGACCACGAATATTCCAAAAGGAACATATCATTGGACTTTAAAAGGGTGAGATAGGCCACAAGGCACATTCTTAGAAAGAACAGCTGGACTGTTTACAGCCAGATCAGCAGTGCCCCTGATCTAGAGTTGAAAACAGGACCAAAAGGGGTATATACCCTCTCAGCAGCATGTGTGGAAATATCTAAATCATGCGGTAAAACAATTTCTGGATTTTGGTCAGCAAATTGCAGGCATCTTAATTTCTCCATATCCACAATGTCCATAATAATTCTCTTTGATCTAAGCTACTTTTTCCAACACACAAGTCAATCTTATTAATTTGTTCAGCAATAGTTTGGGTATCAGTGGTAGCAAAAGATTTACCTTTGAAGGAGATAGGAATTTCCAAATTCTTCTTCTGTAGATATGCAGTAGCTTTCTCCATAATCTTGACATTACCATGGTTCCTAGTGATTTGTCTATTGGAGAGCACAGGCCCCCACCCCACATTATGGTCCACATCACACTTCATCTTCTTGTCTGATTCAGCTTTCTCCAGTGTTTCCTAGAGTGATCTCTTAACAGCTCCAAAGGCCACCGCCAGATCATCAGGTAAACATTGCATATCAGTTAAACAGTGCTCCTCTTCCTCATCAGAGTCTTCCATTTCAAACTTACTTAGCTGGGCAGAGCAGTAGTCCATATGGACAGACAAAGGTTCAGAGCCAAACGTGGAAGGAGAACCAACAAGAGTCGGACAGGGACTAGAAGGGCCAGAATTCACAGGGCTTTTGTCTCTGATTTCTTCAATGAACTCTTCATGGAAGCAATCAACAAGTTTTGGAGGATGAAACTCACCTCAGAAACAGCCACCATCTTGTTCTTACTTTTAGCAGCAGAGATGTTCTTAATTATTAGGGAAATTTGCTTTGTCAAGTTCATCAATAGGCTCATCACCATCCTTTGCCATCTTGTCCTTCTCAAATTGCTCATTACCATTATCTTCCTTTTTCTCTACAACATTATCAATATCAGGATCATTGTCGTTACCATCAGAGTCCTCTCCCACCTGTTCAAATCCTTCCACGGTGAAAAATAGCAGATATAGCTTTTTCTTCATCTCCACCAATCTCTCAAAAGGAATTTTGGCAGGATCCCTACAAGGAACTTTAATTCTGATAATTTCATAGAAACTTTCAAAAATCCCACTCCAGTCCACATCCACAAGGATGCCAAAACAGGAAGCAACCTGTGCAAACACTTTCCATGCACACCACTTGGGAGGAATCCCCTCAACTTGTACCCAAGCTTCAGACAACTGACCAAACGCCTCCAGCATTCCCTCCCATTCACATATCTTGACAGAAACTCCATCAATGGGGAGGTCCAATGCAGGGAACACAATCAGGTCTTCTACTTTTTTCCAAAGTGGGAATCTAAGTAGGTATTTCTTCTCCTCAAGCTCTCTAATTTGCCATGGCCAGTCTTTGTTTTTACAGAAAATACCATTTAGCTGGACCAATAAGTCAGAAGCAGATACTTCTCCTTTCACCACTTTCAAAACAGTGCAATTCTTGTAGTTCAACCAACTGGATTCAGCAGCAACAGGGATATCTATGTGGTAGAAACCCAGGCCTGCTGTTGCACTACCAAAATATGTAGTAGTAGGTTGCTGGCGGCCCCAGGCCACACAGTTGTTCACATTATGATTTCCAGAGCAGATAAAACACTTCTTCTGATCAATGTAATTCCCAACGTAATGTCCTGGCCAGCTGTAGTTAAAGCAAATCATATCTCTATACCTCGGATCGAGTGCTTGAATAGCAGGAGTAGGAGGTGGGGTGGAGGCGGGGCTGGAGTAGTAGCGGTAGCCATGGTAGCCCCCTTCGATGATCCACTCCCCCCCTTAGAGGAAGACGGCTGGGCACGGGGTAGGGCTGCCGGTGGTGGGTGTCGGTGTCAAAACCGGCGGATCTCGGGTAGGGGGTCCCGAACTGTGCGTCTAGGCCGGATGGTAACAGGAGGCAAGGAACATGATGTTTTACCCAGGTTCGAGCCCTCTTGATGGAGGTAAAACCCTACGTCCTGCTTGATTAATATTGATGATATGGGTAGTACAAGAGTAGATCTACCACGAGATCAAGGAGGCTAAACCCTAGAAGCTAGCCTATGGTATGATTGTTGTATGATGAAGTTGTCCTACGGACTAAAACCCCTCCGGTTTATATAGACACCAGAGAGGGTTAGGGTTACACAAAGTCGGTTACAATGGTAGGAGATCTTGAATATCCGTATCGCCAAGCTTGCCTTCCACGCCAAGGAAAGTCCCATCCGGACACGGGACGAAGTCTTCAATCTTGTATCTTCATAGTCCTGGAGTCCGGCTGAAGGTATAGTCCGGCTACCCGAACACCCCCTAATCCAGGACTCCCTCAGTAGCCCCCGAACCAGGCTTCAATGACGACGAGTCCGGCGCGCAGATTGTCTTCGGCATTGCAAGGCGGGTTCTTCTCCAAATTCCGTGTACCTGCTGAATAATGTCCGATTTTCGTAATGTAGCGCACCTTGGCTTCCACGCCCAATAATGGCCGTCTTCCACGTATCAAACGAATGCGAAAAGTCGGGGTATTTTTACATTCACACCCCTAGCTGCATAAACGAGCCGCCTATTTAATGGGATGGGGATTCAGATCCAAACCACACCTTCTCCTCTCCGCGAGTAATCATCAGAGCGCCTCCAGCAAAGGTCCATTCCAACATGGCCAGCCGTCGCAGCTCCTCCTCTCGCCCTTCCAGTCCTAAACCTGGAGACTGGGAGAGGTGCTCCATCCCGCACAGCGAGCTAGTGTCGCTTCAGGCCAAGGGATTTCTCCCTCAGGCCTATATGGTCCCAGTCCGAGCCGGACTCGCCACCTATAATGGCGGAGAGCAAGCGGAGAGCACCCCCAATCCCTCCAAAGGAGAGCGGGTGTGCCTCGTCCCTTATCTCATAAGAGGACTTGGATTTCCAATTCATCCATTTCTCCGCGGGCTTCTGGAGTTCTACGGCCTCCAGCTGCACAATCTCACGCCCGGCTCTATATTGCATATCGCGGGCTTCGTCGCCCTTTGCGAGCTATTCCTGGGTGTTGAGGCTCATTTCGCGCTGTGGAAGAGGTTATTCTGCCTGGTGCCCCGCTCTAAGGAGGGGTCAATGTATCAAGTGGGCGGAGCCGAAGTGTGGCGCATCGCCGGGACCGGATATCTATCCGGAACCCCAAAGAAGGCGTCCGAAGACTGGCCTTCGGAATGGTTTTATATAGAGGACGTCCCGCTGCCGGATCCTGTTCGGATCGGCCTCCCTGAGTTCGACAGTGCTCCCTTAAAGAAGTGTCTGAGCTGGCGTCCACGGAGCCCTCAGGGGGAAAGTGACAGGGACATCATTTACCTGATGGGCCGAATAAGATTGTTAGCCCATTCCGGACTGACTATGATCGGGGTTATGGCCGAATGCATTATGCGGGGGGTGCAGCCACTTCAGTATAGAAGCCACCCCATGTGGGACTTCAACGGGGAGGACGACGCCACCCGCTACGGCCGTAAGGGGCCGGATTCGGCTGCCGCTCTACTAAAGATCGTGTCCACTTTGTATAAGGGAGAAGAGGAGGAATTTCTCCGCGTCAACCCACAGGGTGGATTCTCTATGCATAATCCACCAAGCTAGGTAAGCGGCCGCATTTACTTGCCCATCCGTTTGTATTCCCATTGTTAAATATTTAGTCTAACGACTTCAACGCAGGAACTGCGCCGGGCTGTTAAGGAAATAAACAGCCCTCCTCCACAACCCAAGGACCCAGGAAGGTCCCTCGACCCGGCCTCTCAAGAGGATCCAGACATATCTGTGGAGCTGATTGATGGAGTGTTCCATCAATTGAGCAAGGACAATGCCTTGGTGGCCATTACGGCCGATTACCCAGGGCTAATCCCGGCCTCCCAGGTAACTGAGAGCGGAGTCTCATCCCCTTGAGAAGGAATCCATTCTCATGCATTTCAGTTTTCCTAACAACGACCGTGTTTTGCAGGGGAGGTTTCCGAGGCGGGAGGCCGAACCTGCGGCGGCTAGCCAACGAGGGGCCGCAGGGCCCCGTGGGGTAAAAAGGAATGTAGTCCGGACTGAGACGCCGGTGCAAAGGTACAGCACACCCTCTTTTTCCCTGGTGTTATTCCTTCAGGGCATATTAATGTTCGTGCTATCTTCAGGACGAAGAGACCTCGCCGGACTATATCCGGAGGGGTTGCCAATCGCGCCTCCACCAGCCAGGCTCCAACGCCTGGCCCGGAAGCGGAAGCGAACACAAGGCGCGCACCGGATGCTCCTCCGACAGAGGATGCGGACAGGCTGTCTGCCACCAATTCCGAGGTGGAGAGTGCCATGAACCACAGGCGTCGCCGGACAGTTCTTCGCGACGCTTTTTTCTCCCAAGAGGCATTAGATGCCTTCAATTCGGGAGATGCGTACCTCCGTGCCGCTCAAAATGGTTTAGCCAGAGCCATGGAGCAATATGTAAAAGACATACGGGTAAGAAAATTTTGGTAAATATATATATATACCAGTAGCCCCCGAGACTTGAAACACTTAGAGTAACTGATTTAAGGATCATTTGTTATGCAGGTTCTTACAGAGAAGAATACCGTACTGTCCCAGGAGCTGGAAGAGTGCAAAGCCCAACTGGAGGCCGCACTAGCCGCACCAGGGGAGCCCAAAGAGACCCCCTCTGGTAAGATATACTTCGAAAGATTAGTATTTTGCGAAGTGCGGCGTGGGTGTAAATCTGACAAATCATATTGCAGATGGCGCCGGACTGGATCCGGAGAGGCAACAACTCTTACGCCGGCTAAAGGCCGGTGAGAGTATGCTGACAAGGGTGAGGCGGGAGAAGAATGATCTTCAGGATGCCAACACCAAGTTGGACGTTGAACTTAAAGATGTTCGTGGCCAGCTGTCGGACTCTACTAAGGAGAATCAGCGGCTTCGACGCGGCATAGGCATATTTAGTAAGTGCTTAAGAGAATCTTTTGAAAAAAAAGTTCGGCGAGGAAGTCGACTAACAGAGTAATCTCTGTAGGTACACTAACGGGTCGTCCTGCAGAGGAGATGCCCCGTTCTACGGGTGACCTTCTTCCCGAGCTCTCGCAGCTGCACGGGCGAGTTCGGCAGGCGATGCGAGGCGTTGCCCAAGTTTTATGGCCTTCCCACTCCATGCCCGAGGGCCTTGGAGAGCTTTCGGAGAAGCTTAAGGGAGCTCGGCGGCGCTTCCGGTTGTGGAAGATATCGGCCTGCCGACAAGGCGCTAGGGAGGCCTGGGCCATGGTGAAGACGCGGTACACGAAGCCTGACCCAAACCACATGGCCGAGGTCGGACCTGTGGGGCCTGACGGGTAGGAGATCCTTGTAAGCTTAGTGTACGGCCAAGTAGAATTGGCCGCAAAGTATTCCCAGCAGGACTGTAAGTTAGACAGCCTGTTAGATGGTATTGAAGAGGAATACAATCAGTCAGAGTGACTATGTAATTTTTAATTGACATGTGTAATGCCTTCTAGCCGGATTGTAGATCGTTTGTCGTTGCCGACCTTTTCGCTTCAACCTCAGGACCTGACGGTCCGGAGTGTGTCCGAATACCCTACCGGTTATGTAAGAACCGGGGTATGCATGGAGACCAGGCGTAGGGGTCATTAGTGCTTTATCAGACAAGTGCCCAACTAGTTATGTTATATTACATGGTTAGTAAGAAACATCTTCCAGAGAGAATAGTTCCGTTAGGGGTTCCTTTCTCTGGGAGGCATGCCCTAAAGTGCATGTCCGGACTGCAAACGCAGGAAAATCATCTGGGGGCATATATAAATAAGTAAAAAGGTCATCTTTTAGTTCACCGACCGAATATTCCCTTAAGAACGCTAGCTTTCGGCTTCACCCAGTCTGAGGTACACATCCGGCTGATCCGGCAGTAACAATCGCAGAGGTGCTCCCTTTACCACCTAGCCGAACAATCGGGAACGTAGGGGTAAGCACAGGAGCCAGGCAACCCAGCTTGGCCAAAACTTAAGTCATATCGATGCATATAATGGTGAAGAAAAGGTACATGCGGAAGTTTGACACATGTGGTGGGCGTGAAGCCCGAGTAAATAAGCTTCTGTTAAAGAAGCCCCCAGGTTTAATGAGCGCAAGTAGCACGTCACTTGAGGAGCCTTTAAGGGCTATAAAAGAAAAGAGGGGAAGGAGAGAAATGTAAGACAGAAAATGTAAAAAATGGACAGAGGAAGGAGACAAACACAGAGTCCGGCGCTAGGCATAGAATCTTCGGAGACGGGCTGCGTTCCATGGGTTCGGCTCGAGTCGGTTATCCGACGCATCTCGCAGGCGGTATGCTCCACCAGTCAGGACTTGGTCGATTATGAAGGGACCTTCCCACTTGGGCTTCAGCTTGTCCTTTTTCTTGTCCGGCAGGCGTAGAACTAATTCGCCAACGTTGTAGTTTTTGGCCCGCACTTATCTGCTTTGATATCTTCGAACCTGCTGTTGATAGAATGCGGAACGGGCTTTTGCCACGTCGCGCTCCTCCTCTAAGGTGTCCAAACTGTCCTACCGATCGAGCTCGGCTTCCCTTTCTTCGTACATGCGCACTCAGGTGAGTCATGAATTATGTCGCAGGGCAAGACTGCCTCTGCGCCGTACACCATAAAAAATGGTGTGTATCCGGTGGTGCGATTCAGCGTGGTCCGCAGCCCCCAGAGTACGGAGTCGAGCTCCTCTACCCAGTGCATGTTAGATTCCTTGAGGGACCAAACTAATCTGGGTTTGATGCCACTCATGATGAGACCATTTGCATGTTCGACCTGACCGTTAGTTTGTGGGTGATAGACGGAAGCATAATCGAGCTTGATGCCCATGTTTTTTCACCAGAGTTTTACCTCATCGGCCGTAAAGTTCGTGCCATTGTCGGTGATGATGCTGTGGGGGACGCCATAACGGTGTACGACCCCGGATATAAAGTCTATCGCAGGTCCGGATTCGGCCGTCTTAATAGGCTTGGCTTCTATCCATTTGGTGAACTTATCCACCATGACCAGTAAGTATTTTTTCTTGTGGGTTCCGCCTTTAAGGGGTCCCACCATGTCAAGCCCCTAGACCGCGAAAGGCCAAGTTATGGGGATAGTTTGGAGGGTGGTGGGTGGCATATGGCTTTGGTTTGCAAAATGCTGGCAACCGACGCATTTTTGGACCAAGTCCTGAGCGTCCGCCCAGGCCGTTGGCCAATAAAAGCCTGTACGGAAAGCCTTGCTTACAAGGGACCGGGCTGCGGCGTGATGGCCACCGAGCCCAGCATGAATTTCAGCCAGCAGGTTCCGCCCTTCCTCTTCGGAGATGCACCTTTGAAGGACTCCGGTAGTGCTTTTCTTATAAAGTTCTCCCTCATAGACTTTATAGGCTTTAGATCGCCGCACTATACAGCGTGCCTCGTTTTGGTCCTCTGGGAGTTCCTGCCTAGTAAGGTAGGCTAGGAATGGTTCTGTCCACGGGGCGATAACCGCCATTAGTACGTGGGCTGAGGTTGTGATTTCATTGGCAGAGCCTCCGATTATGTCAGATTGTTCGGCGTCGGACAATGCGGTTGGGTCCGGGCTAATATTGCCATGTTCCCCTTCCCATACTACGGATGGCTTGAACAGCCTTTCCAGGAAGATGTTGGGGGGGGACCGCATCGCGTTTTGCGCCGATGCGTGCCAGGACGTCTGCCGCCTGATTGTTTTCTCGGGCTATATGGTGAAATTCGAGCCCCTCAAACCGAGCTGACATTTTGAGGACGGCGTTGCGGTAAGCTGCCATTTTTGGATCCTTGGCATCGAAGTCTCCATTTATTTGGGATATCGCGAGGTTCGAATCCCCGCGCACCTCTAGGCGTTGAATGCCCATGGATACTGCCATCCGGAGACCATGTAAAAGGGCCTCATATTCGGCTGCATTGTTGGAGTCCGTGTACATAATCTGGAGTACATATTGAACTGTGTCTCCTGTGGGGGACGTCAAAACGACGCCGGCCCCTAGTCCGGCCAACATTTTGGAACCGTCGAAGTGCATGATCCAGTTTGAATATGTGTCGTACTCTTTAGGGAGTTCGGCCTCCGTCCATTCTGCGACGAAGTCGGCCAAAACTTGCGACTTGATAGCTCGCCGTGGCCTATAAGTTATGTCGAACGGGAGGAGCTCGATGGCCCATTTTGCAATCCGGCCTGTTGCGTCACGGTTGTTTATAATATCGTTGAGTGGTACTTCCGATGCTACTGTGATTGAACACTCTTGAAAGTAGTGTCGTAGCTTCCGGGATGCCATGAATACCGCATATGCAATTTTTTGCTAATGTGGGTACCGTGATTTGCATGGGGTGAGGACCGTGGACACATAGTAAACCGGCTTTTGAAGGGGGAATTTGTGTCCGTCCGTTTCCCGCTCGACGACGAGTACTGCGCTGACAACTTGATGGGTTGCTGCAATGTACAACAGCATTGGTTCGCCGATGTTTGGCGCGGCCAGGACAGGGTTTGTGGCCAATATGGCTTTTATTTCCTCGAGTCCGGCCGTGGCGGCATCCGTCCACTCGAAGTGTTCGGTGCGTCGAAGGAGGCGGTAGAGGGGTAGCGCCTTTTCTCCCAAATGGGAGATAAAGCGGCTAAGAGCCGCCACGCATCCGGTTAATTTTTGTATTTGTTTGAGGTCCTTTGGGATATCCAATTGTGACAAAGCTCAGATCTTGGATGGATTTGCTTCGATTCCTCTACCGGATACAATGAAGCCCAAGAGCTTTTCGGCTAGAACACCGAAAACGCATTTTTCCGGATTTAGCTTGATGTCATATGCTCGGAGGTTGTCAAATGTAAGCCTCAAGTCATCTATTAGAGATTCGACAGGTCTTGTTTTTACGACCACATCATCCACGTATGCCTCTACTGTTTTGCCGATCTGGTTTGCCAGACATGTCTGAATCATGCGCTGATATGTTGCGCCGGCGTTTTTGAGCCCGAAAGGCATTGTGTTTAAGCAAAATGGGCCGTATGGGGTGATGAATGTCGTTGTGGCTTGGTGTGACTCGGCCATCTTGATTTGATGGTAACCGGAGTATGCATCGAGGAAGCACAACGAATCGTGTCCTGCAGTGGCGTCGATAATTTGATCGATGCGGGGGAGGGGGAAGGGATCCTTTGGGCAAGCCTTGTTAAGGTCTTTGAAGTCAACGCACAGGCGCCAGGATTTGTCCTTATTTGGTACCATCACCAAGTTTGCTAGCCAGTCCGGATGTTTTATGTCTCTGATGAATCCGGCCTCCAATAGTTTGGCTAGCTCCTCTCCCATTGCATGTCTCTTGGGCTCAGAGAAACGCTGAAGGGCTTGTTTGACAGGGTTGAATCCTTTTAGGATATTTAAGCTGTGTTCGGCCAGCCTGCGTGGGATTCATGGCATGTCTGAAGGGTGCCAGGCAAAAATGTCCCAGTTCTCCCGTAGGAATTCTCGCAGTGCGGCGTCTACATCGGGGTTTAATCGTGCCCCGATGGAAGCTGTTTTATTGGGGTCCGTTGGATTGACCTGGAATTTGACTATTTCATCTGCTGGTTTAAAGGAGGTGGACTTGGATCTTTTGTCGAGTATCACATCATCCCTGTTTACCGTCGAGCGCAGCGTAGTCAGTTCCTCAGCCGCTAGGGCTTTGGACAGTGCCTCAAGGGCCAATGTGGCTGTCTTGTTTTCGGCGCGGAGTGCTATGTCCGAATCACTAGCGAGAGTGATGATTCCGTTCGGCCCGGGCATCTTGAGCTTCATGTACCCGTAATGGGGTATTGCTTGGAAGATTGTAAACGCTTCCCGCCCCAGCAGAGCGTGGTGTCCGCTACTGAACGGGGCCACTTGGAATGTGACCTCTTCGGATCTATAATTATCCGGCGTGCCGAACACCACATCTAGTGTGATTTTTCCTGTACAGCGCGCTTCCCGACTAGGGATTATTCCTCTAAAGGTTGTGCTGCTTCGCTCAATGCGGTTCCAGTCTATTTCCATTTTTGAAGGGTTTCCTCATAAATGAGGTTCAATCCGCTGCCTCCGTCCACGAGTACCTTGGTGAGGCGAAAGTCGTCCACTATAGGACTGAGTACCAATGCGGCTGGTGCTCGAGCTGTTCAGAATTTAGGTTCATCACTGGCATTAAAAGTAATAGCCGTGTCACTCCATGGGTTTATTATTGCTACTTGATGGACTTCGGCGAGGCTGCAGAGTGTTCTTTTTCGCATATTATTTGATGCGAAAGTCTCGAAGACTGTTAAGACTATACTGGAGTCCCTGAGGCGGCTTTCTGCTACCTCCGGAATTAGGAGATCTTCGCCCCTTTTGGCCACCTGCCAGAGTATCCAACATGCTCTAAGGCTATGAGTTGGTGTGGCGTCCTCTGTACTATGAATTTTACAGGGTCCATTAAGCCATTCCTCCAGTACGGTTCCATGCCCTGTAGAGGGTTTTGGTTTTTTGATTTTTAACCCGGGTGTCTGATGATAATGCACCCTTTTATTTCGGACGAGGTTTCTATTCAGGGCCGGATTGTCCCAAAATTTAGTTTTGGTTTTCCGGGCGCTTTCCATCACACAGTACTTTTGTACTATGGTTGCCAAGTCAGCGAAGCGTGTAAGATCACGACGACCTGTGGCGTTGAGGATTCCCTGGTCCGTGCAATTATTGCAGAAGATTGAGATTGCGTCTTCCTCGTGGCAGTCCTTTATCCTGTTCATAACCAGGAGGAACCTTGCCCAGTAATGGTGTACTGTTTCTTCGGGCTTTTGCCTGATTTGGGATAGATCGCTTATGTTCGGGTGGGTGGGTGGAATTAAATCCGGAACTTCACCCAATCTAAGACTTAGAGGCCAAGAAGTTTCCGAACTCTGAAGTTTGGATTCTTGGATGTTGTCCAGTGAATCTAGCCCGTTGCCTGATTCTAAATTCAGGTCTTGAGTTATATACTCCCCTCCGCGGGTATCCGACTTGGAGGGATCAGGAATCCGGACGTAGCTAGTCCTTAAGATAGATGAAGGGACGCCGCACTGTGCCTCTACCACGGCAACGTGATGGGTGACTTGGGGAGAATTAATTTCTCTTAGATCGGGTTTAAGCCCAACCTGGTCATAATCCGTAGTGACCCCCAAGGCGGCGATGCGATCCAAGAGCTCGTTTACGGAAGAGAGCTCCATTGGATCTAACTGCTCGACGAGTTCCGAACTGACGTGAAGATTGTTTTTGATGACCCGAGAGGTCACCGTCGGCGCAACGGCCGAACAGGCGGTCATGAGAAAACCGCCTAGCCGGAGAGTTTGGCCGACAGCCAAGGCTCCCTTAGTAACGGCGCCGTCTTTAAAGACGGGAAGAGGCATCCTTCCTGATTGCGACGGCACAGAGGAACTCTCAATGAAAACACCAATGTCGGTGTCAAAACCGGCGGATCTCGGGTAGGGGGCCCCGAATTGTGCGTCTAGGCCGGATGGTAACAGGAGGCAAGGAACACGATGTTTTACCCAGGTTCGGGCCCTCTTTATGGAGGTAAAACCCTACGTCCTGCTTAATTAATATTGATGATATGGGTAGTACAAGAGTAGATCTACCACGAGATCAAGGAGGCTAAACCCTAGAAGCTAGCCTATGATATGATTGTTGTATGATGAAGTTGTCCTATGGACTAAAACCCCTCCGATTTATATAGACACCGGAGAGGGTTAGGGTTACACAAAGTCGGTTATAATGGTAGGAGATCTTGAATATCCGTATCGCCAAGCTTGCCTTCCATGTCAAGGAAAGTTTCATTCGTACACGGAACGAAGTCTTCAATCTTGTATCTTCATAATCCTGAAGTCCGGCTCAAGGTATAGTCCGGCTACCCGAACACCCTCTAATACAGGACTCCCTCAGTGGGCCTTGAGGTTGAGGCGGAGCTGCCCCGGACACCATTTTCTTGGGTGGTGGCTGTCAGTGTTGCGGCAATACATGTGTGGTCTCTGCGGTGCCACCTGCATTATGTATTTCAGTGCCAAGTCAGTATGAGACGGCATGGTCGGCCGTGCCGGTAAGCGGAATGCCGGTCCGCTCACCTGGGGCTCACTGCTTTCGGCCATGTGCGGATGTGCCCATGCCCTTCTCGGCGCGCAGCCGGATGCACGCCTAAATGGATAGGCATGATAGGGCTGCACCGCACGGAACGCCGTCGCCATGCATCGTGGTGATCGACATGTACGCCATGCGCACCGCGCTCAGCCACGCCCAGGGAGGTGCTCGACGAACGTCATGGCACGAGGGAGGGACTCATCGAAGCGAGATCGCACGGAGTCAGACGCCAGGGCTGCGTCGTCGTCGACATAAATATGCTCAGCATTGCCAGAAGCGTGGACAAGCTAGGCGGTGGAGCTCGTCGCCGCGGTGCCGGTCCGGGTCCTTGGAGCACGATGCTGCACTCACCTGGGGCCCGCCGCTCTTGGCCCATGTTAAGCGTGTGATGCTAAGGATGTCCGACCGACGTGGTCGTCGGCGAAACCGATTGGTGACTACGTACGTGCTCCGAGGGCCTGGTCGAACATGTACGCAACCGAGGGTTGGCACGGCAAAGGCAGGGTACATCCTCGCCGGCCGACATCGTCGGTGCGGTTGGCGAGTTCCAGCCAGATGATCAAGTTGTCGCCAACAGAATAATATGCTATGCAGTTCGACTCATAGGACACGGCCACTTTTGGGAAAAAAATAGCTACAGAGGTATATTCAGACAATTCAGTTACAGAGATGTATGTATCTGACCAGTCATCCTTTCTGTCGTCAGTTCGTACTAGCATCAGTATCACAGTTGGTCTTGTTAGATTTTAAAAAATATATAACCTTTTTAACAACAAATTACAAAAATATATGACATAATTTGTAAATTGCAAATATATGACCCGGTCGGTTTCTTGTAGGCCGAAGAGGTTGTCTTCGGGCTTCTGTAGGCCGAAGAGACCATTTCAGCCGCGCATGGGCCGAAGAGACACTCTTTACCGAAGTTACTATCTTCAGCTCTTATCTGGCCGAAGAGTGCGTGGAGTGTCGAGAGGTATCACTGCAAATGCATGCATGCACAAATGCGAGACGAGACACTCCATAAAAGTGCGTGGAGTACAAGCTAGCTAGTCATGGCTGATCGATGAGCCTGTCTAGATCTCTCTCTCTCTCTCTCTCTCTCTCTCTCTCTCTCTCTCTCTCTCTCTCTCTCTCTCTCTCTCTCTCTCTCTCTCTCTCTCTCTCTCTCTCTCTCTCTCTCTCTCTCTCTCTCTCTCTCTCTCTCTCTCTCTCTCTCTCTCTCTCTCTCTCTCTCTCTCTCTCTCTCTCTCTCTGGTAAATCCGTGCGTAAACGTTTTTAGAACAACTTTTTCACCACTCCTCTCCAGAACATGAAGGCCGTGCGATCAGCTGGTGAGCACTGTTAAAAATAAATAATCCTGGCAGTTATTACGGGATAATCCATAACTAGCTAGCTTGTACTACATGTGCACGGCCGTCGACCAAACAAATTTATGGAGTGTCTCGTCTCGGGTTTGTGCTTGCATGCATGAACAGGACACTCCACGCACTCTCCGGCCAGATAAAAGCCGAAGATAGTAACTTCGGCCTGAGAGTGGCGTTACTGGTAGGGGTGGCATCTGAACATGTTATCCTGGCCATAGGTCCATCTCTAGGGATTTGGACTTGTGGGTCCATCTTTAGGATATACGGGTGTAAGAAAATGCAGTCATCTGACGTTATACTATGAGGAACAGTGATGTACGATAGCCCGCGGGCTCGTTTATTGAAATCCAGGTTACCTTGACGAACTGAGCCGTGGCTCGCCTCCGTAACGAAAAGTTGTGCGGGGATCAGAAACGTATGCGCGCCGTTTGCTACAAAAACATCGCCGTCAAGGTTCAGTAAACGCTGACGGCGGATGAAGCGTGGGGCAGCAAAAATATCTCGGACAGCTTTAAGAAAAAAAAAGAGACACCTCGGTTCCCATCTACTCAGTTGAGTCCTTCCCCCTAGCTCGACGGCGGAGGGCAAATAAATGGCGGCGGCGAGCAATATGGCGGAGTTTGCGGACCTACGCCACAATGGGCTCGGATATCTGCTGGATCTGATTGACAGGTAATTTCTTCACCGTATTATTCTTTTCGATTCGATCTGAAGATGCGTGAGCAGAAATAGTCAATGACTGGTCTTCGGTTTGTTGAACATGCCATAGGCTCCCGCTCAGAGAGGTCACTGCGGATGTTGAGCAGCCAGATCCATTGGTGTTGACGTCTGTTGAGCCGTCCGCACCGGCAAACGCTGACTCGTCGTGCGCGGGTGTGGTTGGACTACTTGGCGGCGTTGCTGAGCAGAACGATCCCGCTGGCAGGAGGAAGCAATAGCAAACCTAGCCCGTGAGTCGACCGGGAAGGTGAACCCAGAGGCACCTGGGTGAACCAGATGGTATACATAAAATTCAATGTTCTTTCTCTCTGGATTCATGTTTTTTTAGTGCCTATGTTGATAGATGTCCAGGGACATTACTACTACTGTCAACTAGCTGACCCCCTGATTTTGGTCGTCATCCTCATCCATGCGCGTAATTAGCATACATAGCGGTTTGTGGACAGATCATTACGTCCCAATGTGCTGATGCACAAAAATCACGGCCCCACTGTTTATATGTGAAAGGATTGCATCATCTCAAAACTGTGAATTCAATTTCAGATTAAGACTTAAGAGTAGGACGTGACCCTCCGGACAGGGCACCCTATCCAGGTATAGTCACTCCATTAGAAGAAACAATCAGGAGGTACGCTGATAAACTCTCAGACAATGTAGTGAAGCCAGAGATTGGGATGAGTTTTGACTCACTCGGGGAAGCATAAGATTTCTATAACCTGTATTCTTGGGAGCTTGGATTTGATATACGATATGGCAAGGGATGGCTGAACATCGAGCAAACAAAGTGTATGCAGGAGATTGTTTATGGATGCTCGGTTAGCACTTAAGAGTTAAGAGCCGAGAAGAAAAGATTTGGCAGTTTTTTAACATATTGATTGCACGGGAATTCATTTTTAAAATTTGACACGGAGAAAACATTTTTTTGCAGGGGAAGTCTGAGCAGCAAAATAACCGATCTTGCCGGTGCGAGTGCCCTGCAATGATGAGATTACTTACAGATGCAGACAATGATGGCTCATTGCTGAACACTGGTCAAGCCACAACCATTCATTGTCTCTTACTTGCGGTGAGAAAGTTCATTGGCCATCCACAAACACATAAATGTGTACAATGTGAACTTGAACAAGGCACAACATGTTGGCAGCTTCTTTGGTTCAACCCAGAATGTGCCTTCAACAAAACAGACGCTGCGCAATCTGTGTGGCTGGATAAGTCAAGACCAGACTGACGATGATGGAAATAAGACACTAGCTGTGTTCAAAGGGATACAACGGAATGATCCAGAATTTACCTACCGAGTACAAGGTGATGAGGAAAGAAGGATCAAGCGAGATACCTCACGAGCTGAAGATGTTCTTCCTCCCCTGCCTCCCTCGAACACTGGAGCTGTTGTTCGGTCGCCGTCCACATCCGAAAGGCCCCCATCAAGATCCTCCAAGAACGAAGGACTCCAAGAGAAAAGCCTCATCAAGATCCTCACCAAGGTATTCCCATCAGAATTATGGAAGCGTTCAAATGCTAACGACCTCAAAAAATTTCAATTACACATGCTTTAGCATCTCAAAAGGCACTCAAAAATGTAACATGTACATGCTTTAGCAAATACATATCTTTTTTCAAGTACCATTACATGCTTAAGAATTACTCTGAACTTCTGTAGTGTGAATTGCATATGTAGTGTCTGTTTTCAGAAAACAACCTTGTTTATGTGATGGTTCAGTGGTCAAATGATATTATTCTTGGCTAATTTGTTTTCTAGAAACAAACGATTCTGCAGTCACAAGTCCTAGAAAAATCAACAAGGCAGTATTGGTGATTTGTGAGAACTGAACCATTGAATCCAGTGAGAACCAGGATGCTGGTATTTTGAGTCCAGTGAGAACTGAACCTTTGAATCCTTTTTTCAGGGCACTGCTCAGATTCTTTTGATAGGGTCTAGTTAGTGCTAAAAGCATACAAGGTACTTGTCATAAAGTTCCTGTCATCCCACTCCATTCAAAAAACAATTGTAGATTTATACAGCTGTTTAGACAGTAAACTTTGCTAATTGTTCGCGGATGGACAACTTGACAGCTTGCTCTTTCCTTAATCATTTCATTGCAATTGCTCGGGAACTTGCACAACATACAGTAGATTTCTATCTCGTATCTTACTCAAGTTTTCTGTATGACTTCTTAAAGCTGCTGGGAAATTGTCAAACTGATAGCTAACTTAGAAAATAGTAAGATTGGAATCAGTACTTGCTAATGCCCGACACTTGAGGGGGAGGCCAGTGTTCTGAACTTAATTGCTTTTCGCACCTAACAGGTAAATATGTGAGAAGTTTAACTGTCCATATCAATCCTAGTCATACTTGTAGAAGTCTTTTTCAGGTAGTAGCCATATTAAGCCACACATCCTTTTCTCTTCAAGAATAAGTGCAAACCTTTCAAATTATACAGCAATCGATCTAAAAAAAAGATATACACGAGTTAAAATATAAGATCCTAGTACACTTTATTCAAAACTCTTCTGCTAATTAAACTGCCTTTTGTGAAGACATAGTATAGTCGAGCATTCATATGGTGATTTCCAAGTACAGAATTATCTCTAAATTCACATCCTAGAAGAGAAACAATCTCCAAGCCTCATGCTCGAATTAAATTTGGTTTGCACAAATAATTATTTACCATCTGGATTCAAATATGTGAGCATGACCATCTGCCTACAATATTTTCGATCATGCCAATAACCATCTGCCAATGCATCAGTTCTCTTGTTCATCTCACTGACAATCAACCTATTTCCATTTTGTGCCAGGCCAAGTCTTCCAAGCAAAACAGCAGGAAGCAAGAAACTAAGCAGTAGTTTGTAATCCTGTTGAGTTTACTGATTGGGCATCCTGTTTACAATGCTGATTTTACTGAATGGGCATCATGTTTCAGAATAATTTTGAAGGTTCTCTGGCTGTACACTGAATCTTATGTCTTGTTTCTTTCTGTACACTTTTTGAATGAGCAAGAAACCAAGCAAAACATTGAGTTTACTGAATCCTGTGTCCTTTTGTACACTTCTAGTAATCATCGGCTAATACACACTGCTGTAGTTTGTGTCTTTCTGTTAGACAAGCATCGTCGGCCGCGCTAATTCTAGTGTTGTGCACTAGTTTGGTTGATTCACTAATTTGGCTGCACTTGTTCCCTGTCAAATTGGCCTACGTGGGTGTATGTGGCCTGTGCGCACGATGAAGAACAACCGGCAGGTAGCGGCGGCGGCAGGGATGGATTTTTCTCGAGTGTGGAGGGGTGGGGACTGGGACCTACGATTACTTATCCACCCCACCGGCTGGTAGGTTGCCGTTCGCTGCGTCCGTCAACACGCAGTGTCGCACCGGAACAGGGAGGCGCAGGAAGAAACCTGATCCATCCACGAGTATCCTGTACCGGTCTGACGGAGTGGCTGAGCAGCAAATTAATGTGTGGGCCCTGCCCTGGAATACTATGGCAATACGTTTGTCGCATACAGTGTGGAATACAGAGAACGCATGCATCCCCAGAAGAGCCATCGAACGTGATTTCAGGATCAGCTGTGCTCAGGACCAGATGCGAATTTTCCCTTCGGCCTGGTAAAAACCGAAGAGTGTCTCTTCGGCTCAGGCGGGCTGGTCTTCGGCCCATCATGCCTGGCCGAAATGAGCTTTTCAGCCTATAGAAGCCCGAAGTCGACCTCTTCGGCCTACACGAAGCCCAAGGGGTTATATATTTGCAATTTACAATTATGTCATATATTTTTGGAATTCGTTATTAAAAAGATTGTATTTCAAAAAAAAAATCGTCTTGTCATTCCTGTGACACAATGCGGATAATGCTTCTGCACTGAAGTACAACATTACGATGATGATCTTGCTACCATTATGATCACAAATATTAGTACAAAGCAGCTCCAGAGCTACATTTCCACTTTCTCAAGGAACATATATACTCCCAAGTCTGGAAGTGTTTCCTCTTTTTTTCTTTGGAAGAGTAGGTTGAAACCCCGGCCTTTGCATGACACAATTATTTTTGTTAGTTATTAAGCAGGGTACAAAACAAATGTGATCATGATCAAACCATTACAAGATATGAAAAACATATACGTCTAAGTCCACTTTGTCCGTAGCAACGCCTTTAAGAAGAGATAATCGTCCTTGTGCCATCGTCCGGCCAGAGACCGACAAGACAATGATTTTCATCCTGGTTGTCGAGACCGGCCAATGAAGACCAGCACAACAGCGAAGCAAGTAGACAACGCCTTCAACAAGGTAACGACACAGGTTCATCGCTGTTCAGATCGTCGGCACGGCACGGCACGGGACAGCCTCATCGAGATCGTCGGGGTGGTGCACGAGCTCTGAGGCGATTGAAATGCTGTATGTAACCTGGCTTGACAGGAATGCAGAGTCTCAAGCTTGACGGTGGGTCATTAGTCTGCGTTCTTCTTCAGGTTCAGGCTGCGGTCTGAGTCAAAACCATCACCTTCATGCTCATTTATACCAAGAAACAGACACAAGACTGAACAATATGAGAGATCATATACCGTCAGCATGCCGGGTCTTCAATCCAGATGTTCTCACGGACAGAATAAGATGCAGTTCGACTCATGGGACAGGGAGACTTTGGGGGAAAATGTGCACTGTTAGCAGCAGCAGCGGCAGCTTGTTTCTTCTGTTCAGCTGCTACAGTCTTTGCGTCGGCTTCGTCTGCTTCCTTCTCTACCTCATTTTGCCTCTGCAGATCCTGCTCTCTTCTCTGAAGCCTCTGCTTAGCTACAGAGACATTCAGAAAATTCAGTTACAGGTCTATTCCTGAACATGCAGAAAACTATATCAAAGAGGTGGGTTACTTATCTTGCTTGCACTGATCAATGTCAGGCTTTCACATGTGCATTCCATTCCTGGAGATATCAAACCAATTAGGAGTACTAAACATACATCTCGAGTAGTATATCATACCGATTACTAATACTCCCTCTGTACCTAAATACTTGTAGTTGGGGAGAACTAACTACAAGTATTTAGGTACAGAGGGAGTACTCAACATGCATGAACTGGGCTAAGCGTTCCATTGTCAAGATTGTGTCACAGGTTTCAGACAGAGACATATATATTGCTTCAGAGATATACCAAACCATGCACACTCACAGCAAGAAATTTCTGCTGTGATTTCATAACCGAAAGATCAACAAGGATCACGTATACAAGACTCGACAATATGAGCAAAGCCTCAGGTTATGAACAACTGACAGATCAACAATAGGAACAAAGCCCCAGGTTATGAACAACCGACAGATCAACAAAGATCACAGGCACAAGAATCAACAATATAATCGGGGAAAGCCAGAAAAGCAAACCGATGGAAAATCCAGTAATACCGTGTCAGATCATATCAGGATGCCTGTAAAGACATCTTCAGGAAGACTCATAGTCATAGGTATACAACCTGCAGACTGCACTTGTCAGCAAAACCGTCACTGTGTTGCCCGAACTTCACCTTCCACAAAGAAAACCTCCAAATTAAATGGGTTTCCCAGCAATAAATAAATGAGAAAAGGGAGACGCACTCGGATATATATGAACAAGAGAGATACAAATATAGAGACTCAAACACAAGACCAGACAACATACTATCTGAACATGTCCCAGGTTTCAACAATCAGTCCGCACGGAGATCATGGGGCGGACTCAATAACCAAGCCCCTATATCCGGGGATGATTTTGCCCCCATGTTTCACCACTTGGGTGAAAGTGACCTAAGAACCTATGTATGGGTGACACGTGCATTACTTTGGGACATGGAGAGGTAGGATGTGGTGCGTGGACATAGTGTTTAGATGCAAATTTTCTCAACGTTCTTTCCATCAGCGTGTACAATTACGGGTGTGCGTTGCAATTTTTGTTCACCCTATTTCTCACTAAATTTTTTGTTTGAGATTTTTTTTTTACTTTTTTCACAGCCTATTAACCGCCGTTTGTTTTTTTTCTCTTTCTTATTTCTTTCTCGCGCATTTGCGTTGGTAGGCCGGCCTGTTCCTCTTGCATGTTTTGGTGATCTGCTCTGAGGTTGTCATGAGGGGCGAACCAACCTGTAGTTGAGATGGTTAGATGGACAGTGGTATCCCCAACCCATCAGGGTTCAAATCCTGGCTGGAATAATTCCAGAATTTCCGGTGATGCGTTTTCAGTGGGAGGAGACGTTCCCGTCGACGACGAGACGTCTACGGTGACTTCGTAAATCTCAAGATGATATGTCGGCTCAGTCTTTCGAAGGTGCTCATAGGGGTAGGGTGTGCGTGTGTGCGTTCATAGGAATAAGTGTATGCGCGTTTATATGAGCGCTTATGTCTGTACTGATGCAAAAAAAAAAGAGGTTGCCACAAGGGTGACCGATCACTACTTGGCTTCGTTCTACAGCACGTGCACCCTCGTGATCGGCTTCGCATATATAGGCGGTCACCGCTTTGGTCGAGGCTTCTGGGCATTTCGGTCCCAGGTGGTTGTGCTCCAATTGGTTCTTTGTTGTTCTTTGTGTTTCGGTTTGGGCTACTTGCTCATTAGTGCCCGTACTTATTGATGGCTCGTCGTAGTTGGTACCACTGCCATCACTATCCCCCTCCCCCTCCCCCCCTCTCGCCCCCATCGCGCCCTGCTGCCACACCGCATCGGCCGCCGACATACCACCTGGACAGCCAAGCGCCACCGCCATCGGCACCGACATCTCGTCACCCTGCCGTCATGGCGGCGATCTTCATGTAGGTACCACTTCCGACGGCAGGGCCGCGCGCCGCCGCATTTCCCCTGCCTGCGCACGCGCTCCCTGCACACGGCCGCCCATGCGCCGCGGCCTGGCTCCCGACGTGTCGGTTCACCTGAAGGTCAAATCACATCGTCTTCCATCTCTGCAGCTTCTCGCCGCTCAGATGTCATGCCTCACCTCGAACCTCCTCCAGCTTGTTTCCTACTTCCAACTGGTCGCTTACACCATTGACGGATGCCCAAGGCTACCAGGACCATGCGGGCGAGCACCGGCATGGTGAGCCTCTCACTGGTCACTGCTCCTTCCTGAACTTTTTGTTTCTCTTTGTACATGGGTTTCTCTTTGTACATGGTTGGCTGGATGGTCCTCTGTCGCCAAAGTCCTAATTTTCTGAGTTTAGATGATGATCTATTTCAATGTGTTTTACAGGTTTGCGCAGCGCGGAGGCCAGGCCAGTGGACCTGCCGCCGCCGCTGCCGCTGTGGCCTCCTTCGTCTCCTCAACCCTTCCGACTCGATCAGGCGTCGGTTGCTGCCAGGGTCCTCTCCTCGCTCCGACATCGGTGAGAAAACGCTGATGCTTCTCTCATGTGGCTGGGTTCATACTTTTATAGCAATCGATTGATTGATCCACATTGTGCATCCATGTCTTGGCACTGCACCTGCAGTCACGCATCGATATGTGACCAATGTACTTGGAGCCGAGTGTTCGTGGTACTGCGAGATGACCTCGCGTTTGGACGGGCACCGTGGCGGCTGCGTCGGAGGAGGAGAGATCAAGAGCGCCAGGGCTTCTGTTCTGCAGGGAGAGGCAGCGAACCAGCAGCCGGTACTTCTGCTTTTGCACAGTATGCGCGACCGGCGCTCTCCTTGCTCGCGTGCAGGTGAGCCTTTGGATTTGAATTTTTAATCTTCTGACCATTTTTCGTTCTGGTTGTTTCATGGTGTCAAAGTAAACCAATGAATTTTTGGATGGGGAAGATACAGAGTAAATTTTTCGTCTAAATGTACTGATTTTATACATAAAGTTATATCTGGTGCGACACTATTCCTGTATGATGTTGAGCAAAGCTAGATTCATGTGTGATATGAATGTTCACATGTGAGGGCATCTCTTTCCAACTTATCTTCTTATGTCCACGGTCTTACCTACATGATTCTGTTAGCTTAGATATTAATGACAATTACAATAAATGTTAAACACACTTCATATTAACAATTACAATACATGATTCTTTTAGCTTATGATTCTGTCGCTGCAACCGCCTGACCGGTAACGCTAGTATAGATTAGTAGAATGTAGCCAAAAGGTTTATACACACGACTGAATCTTAGAAGCAGCAATAAATATGGCAGGGCTTGTGAATAATAACTATCCAAAACATTACAACGAGCATCAATCACCACTGTCCAGCACCGTAGACTTGGCATCCATCGACTGACTGCAGGACCGCCCGAAAAGCAGCCAGGGTAGGTTGCATCGAGCGCTGTAGGACCAAGCTCAACCAGAGCCGAGGTTCATTGGAGCCTTCCTTCTGATGGCAGCTTCTCTGTCAAGAAGTAAAAAAAGAACAGAAGAACAAACTTGAAGATATATCATTCATTCATCATCACGCAAGCATAAAAGATTGTGGCATTTTACATTCCAAGCAATGTTCGGGGCAGCAACTATGGCCAGGACAAAACCAACATCAGGTTAATGATTGCTGCATATTCACAAACGTTATTTCTCTATTCTAATTCAGATCCATGACTAGCAACAAGAGTTTATTAGGAAAAGAGGCGAAAGATGATTATACGAAGTTCACTAGTACATCTCAAACTGTAATTCTTGAAACATAACTGGAAGTTAAGCATCAAACATGAATAAAATGGTATTGCTAATGAAGAAAGATAACTGTAACATAACTGGGCCATTACCTGCTTCAGGAAATATGCAAAGTGAGCCTTCCACAAAACTCAGGATTTTCTTTACATTCCTTTCACATCAGTCTCCATACTTTGGCAGCCAGCTGAAGAAACAATCACACTCTTCCTACAATGATGCTAACTAGCTCCCTGCTGGTGCTCTACAAGGTCATGCAACTCACAGCATATCCATCACTAATAAAAGGCTATTGAGCAGCTCATTGTTGGTAAAACAGATTGGTCGCACAACCTGATAAATTCCAACTGTTTGTGACTATTATATTCAACGGAAGGGTGGTTGGGGTGTAATGATAAGGCATCCCTGAACGCAGAAAGTATGGTTGCATCATGGGAGCCAACCCCACTAATAAGATAGATCTTCCGTAGGCGTAGCAAGTATAGCCCATTCTTTAGAGATATGTGACGGACTGAATATGAGTTTAACGAGGGAGGGAAGCTCTCCAAGAAGACGAACCTCGTCAGTTGAGGTCTCCTCCACACGCAGGTAAAGGATGTGAAGGCAATGGAGAGTGGAGACCACCCATCCATATAGGAACTCTAGGGAAATTCAACATGAACACATGCAATTTCTCCATGTGTTGGAAAGGATTGCATAATGAGTCCATCTGGCTATGGATTTCAAAATAACGCCCATCGAATTGAAGATACTTTAGGTTACAGAGCTTTCCGATGGAGCAGACCAAAGCATCAAGTGCTGGCTTCTCCAAAGACCACAAATTGATTGTTAGGTCCCTGAGATTGGCTAGCTCACTGAGACTTATAATACCGTTCTTCCCATTCAATTCCCTTTGACCGGTCCCCATGCCTACCGGTATTCTCAGACTGTTCAGTGATTTCATATTACCAATCCATTCAGAGAGTAGTCCATGGTTGCAATAAAGAATATAAAGATAGGACAAGCGGGACAAGTGGACTATATCTAAGGGGATGCTCTTCAGCTCTGAATGTATGTGCAACGTCTCCAAGTAAAAAGGGTCCTTGAAGTTCAGCGAGCTGTACGGCATTTGGTCCCAAAACATACAAATACCTCAATTGAAATAATTGGCTAATACTGGTGAGGTCAAGGGTGTCCACGTTTACCCAGGCGCTGCCATCAATCCTGAGCACCCGCAGATACTTGAACAACACGAGAGGAGGCATGGAGTTCCCCAACAGTGTAAAGGACCGAACTTGTGATAGCTTAACATCAATATATAGTTGGTCCATATGTTGCTCCACCACCAGCCATCGAGCTCAACGATAATCGACGGACCTTATACTTGCAGCCATGCAGTCTTGCCATGCCTTCATAACTGTATGCCACACTTAAAAAGTTATTTCTATCACACTTGCTTAGGATCAAATCAAGCATGATATCATGTACGCTACAAGACAACACCTCTCCATAATGTGTTTCACAAGGCCGAATCATGCTTCTATTGATAAGTTCATTGAAATAATTTCTACCAACAGCCTCCAAATCTTGCACGTGCAAACTACCAACAAGCAAGCCTTCAGCTATCCATTGCCGGACCAGATCATCCCTTAAGATCTCGCGATCCTCAAGATACATACCAAGGTACAATAAACATGCCCGTAGCCGAGCAGGAAGATGCATGTAGCTAAGGTTTAATATACTCTTCATCTCTCTCAAGGAGGGATTTGCAGAAGTCTGTGTGCCCAAAAAACCCCTTATACTCTCCCAGGCGTTCCTTGATCTTTCTTCACTGGCTAATAGGCTAGCTATTGTGATAACTGCAAGTGGCAATCCATGACACTTCTTCAAAATCTCAGCCACAACTTCTTCAAGTTGGAATGGACAATCATGTTCGGATCCAAATATTCTATTAAGTAATAGCATTCTTGAGTTTTGTTCATTGAGGGGTTTCAGTTTATAAATGCCTTCACAATCATTCTGGCAGGCTGCACCAGCCACACGTTCCACTCGTGTTGTAACTATTACTCTACTTCCATTATCATCTTCTCGGAAAGCACAACTAATAGTATTCCATGCTGATTGATCCCACACATCGTCAGCAACAATAAGGTACCTATTCAAATGTTTGCAGAGGTCAAATACATTATAATATAATTAATTAATTATAGACAAGATCATCATAATTTTCACAAAATAAGTTCCATAATAAATAGGAAATTTTCTGAAAAGCTATGAATTATCATATTGAATGGAAAAGTAATATGAAAACATATAACCATTTAGCACATAAGGATCACATAGGCATTCCAAAGTCTTTCTTTTAAAAGAGCTCTCTTTTTACTAAAGGCATAGAGCAGTGCCAACATTGTTTCTAAGACAACCTAGCAATTTTTACGCTAGATGGAAAATATACCAAAACTTCAACCAATCATTCTAATGATTGTATCTCTGCTACATTTTTTTCTCTATAAGTATCCATGTGTATCCCAAAGACCCAAAATAAGAAAACAATCACAAATCTCAAATGCACGGACAAAAATCAGTACTGTGCATGTGAATGTGACCTCATAAATCAATCTTTAGGTTAACAACTTTCACCAGAAAAAAGGAACATAGGGGTATGTTTAACCCTAAATGTACAAACTCTATCAAAACTTCAGACCGCTTTAGCACATATGGGCCAAAAAGATATTTGAAGGCCTTTCTTTTGAAAAAGCACTTCTCACTAATGTCCTATACTCCCTCCGTCCCATAATATTAGAACATTTTTCAAGATAAAACAACTTCGAAAACTTTCTTATATTATGGGACGGAGCGAGTAGCAAATATGACACTAGATGGAAAACATACCGATGCTTTAACCGATTTTTCGAAAGATATATGTTTTCCACATTTATTTTCTTTCTGATTTTCAATTTCTGTCTTAAAAACACAAAGAACAAAACAATCAACGTGCGGCTTGGATGGACAAAATTCAGCATCAAATATATATACGCTAACCATTTACTTAGCTCACATTTAACACGAGTAGCTCATGCAAGTGACTATCGACAAGTAATACCTTTTCTTTTTCAGATGTTCCCTTAGCTCTTCAATGATGTCGTCAACCTTGCGAGTACGAGATGAATCAGGATCCTTCATCTTAAGCTTCAGTTGTAAATTGTTGAGTAGCTCAGTCATATCAGGCCTTTGTGAAACTGAAAAGAATGCTTTGCAATCGAATTG
Organism: Triticum aestivum; assembly: GCF_018294505.1. NCBI lineage: Eukaryota > Viridiplantae > Streptophyta > Magnoliopsida > Poales > Poaceae > Triticum > Triticum aestivum. The sequence continues at coordinate 591,029,513 of NC_057794.1, forward strand.
TGAGCTAATCTTGTCATACACCTGTTTGGCGAGTGTAGTTTTACCAAGACCACCGAACCCAAAAATGGATACCACCTTGAATTTCTTCCGACTATCCAGCAACCGAGTGGCGACCTCTTCTCTTGGGCCATCAATGCCCACGAGAGTTTCTGCCTCCTTGTAGACCGCTTTCAGCCGAGGGTCAACACGCACGGGACCAGAGGCAGGCTTCCAGTCATCAATCTTATACCTCTCGCGCCGAGCATTTGCCTCTATTGCAAGGGTCTTGAGCTCTTCCATCCGGTGGGCTATGCGAAGGCGTTGTCGCAGTCGCAGCTTCTTGATGCGTCGAGCAGTAATCTTAATGAAGCCCGCCTTGGCATCATCGACCCGACAGTGGCGCATGAAGGCATCGATGCAATTCTCCATGTCGTAGGCCATCTGCCTGACATCGTCTCTCCATTCCTTGACCGACGGATCGAGCTTGACATTTGAGCTCGAGCTCATCATCCATGAGGTCGAGCTTGTGGAGGGCGGCGTTCATGGCGCTGAGTTCCTTCTTGAGGAAGGAGGCCTGCTTCTTGACCCCTTTGAACTTGTTGTACTCGTCGCCCATGAGTGTGGTGAGCTCGCCGATGAGGGGGTTCATCACCCCGCTCGCCACGGTCACGATTCCGCCGGCCATCTTGCATGCTCTCTTGGCTTGGCGGCTGACTGGCTACAGACAGAGTGAAGCAGAGGTTAGTTGGTGTCATAAATAAAGAGATCAAAAAAAGAAATTAACTGGTGCATGGCGAGGGGTTGGGATCCTCTGCAGTGGCGATTGGTCTGTTACCTTGATATGGTGAAGAAATGAGATGTACGGGGAGGTCGCAGATTGCGCGGCAGCGAGCCGGAGGCGGTCGGGGGAGAAGGAATGTGGCGGGGAGGACACGGATCCGGCATCCGGGTGCTCTATCTGTGTGAAGCAAGAGTTAGTTGGAAGCAGCGTTTTGGGTCATACTACTATATGATCCCATTATCCAGACCATAGATTCAGCTGTTTGAATGTGTCATGTCGCCATGTAATGATGCATGTGCGAGCGACAGATATTGGGGTATTCGGCTTTTCTGCGTATGCGTAGAAGTACGCAGAAGGTCGATACGTAGGGTGGGTAGACGCAATAAAGCACCCACATGGCAGGCCCAGGCACCTGGTTATTTGATGAGACGGATGGTCTGTCGGTACGGGAGATGCCTCATAGCAGGACCAGGTACAGACCATTTGTAAACTGCAACCGGCAATGTTTACACAACACAGGCCATAGATTGATTACAGATTATTATTATTTTGCGGGGAGATTGATTAAAGATTAATAATACAAAAATCTGCATGATAGTAATACAAAAACTATCAAAAAATCATGTAGGCAAATTGGGGTATTCTTTATTGTAACAAAAGTTTCAAAAAAAAATTGTATGCTGTATGATAACAAGAAGCAGGGGTTAAAAAAAGCTAATTCAAATCTATACAAAACAGGACCCGATTTCTTGAGAAAAGGGAAAATAATCGAAAATTGGAAAGAAAAAAGAATCAGGAAAGAAAAGGAGAAAGGAACGGGAAAAAATAGAAACAGAATAAAGAGAAAAAAATCAAATGGGCCGGTCCAGTGTTGGGCATCCTGTGCGAAGCTCCAGCTATTTGATGCTTCGTGCGGCAAATAGGCTTTCGCAGCTGCCTGGGCAGATAAACAGGTGGGTTGGCTTGGCCGGGCCAGAGCGTGCGCGGTCCCTGTACGAAGATTCTTTTTTCTTTTATAGCAGACGAATGTACAAAAATTGAGTATCATCTTGGATAGAAAAAAAACTTTACGTCGGTGAACGGATAAAAAAATCGGAGAAACGCAACTTGCTTTATTTTTTTGAGCATCAGTACAGACACAAGCGCTCATATACACGCGCATACACTCACCCTACCCCTATGAGCATCTCCGAGAGACTGAGCCGGCATATTATCTTGAGATTTACGAAGTCACCGTAGGCACACCGCATCGGCGGAAATCCTGAAATAAATCCAAGAATAATGCGAGCACCAGGATTTGAACCCTGGTGGGTTGGGGATACGACTGTCCACCTAACCAACTCAACCACAGGTTGATTCGCCACAACTTGTTTTATTAGTAGGTATAGATATAGATATAGATATAGATATAGATACGTACTTATACTCCTACATTTTTTCCCAATTATATGGAGCTCAGATGTACATGTACATGTACATCGATGCAAGAAAAGAACATAGATGTAAATCCGTCAGCACTTTGCCGTACGTACGTGTAATGGACACCCTGCCACTCTCGTCATGTACATGACTAGTAGAAAAAGGATCTGTAGTCCCGGTTCGTAAGAGCTTTTTGTCCCGGTTCTGGATTGAACCGGGACTAAAGGGACAGAAAGTCCTGAGACTAAGTTTGTACCGTCTGTAGCTTCTTCCTATTGCTTCTTGCACTGAAAAAAAGAAGAGAATACTCTGAATAAGCTTCTTCCTATTGCTTCTTGCACTGAAAAAAAGAAGAGAATACTCTGAATAAAACAAACATTCAAACCATAGTCAACCTCAATGCAATGCATGCGTGTCTCAACGAAGGTAAGTTTCAGAGTAATATAAAGTACTGAAACAGAGAAATAATTGCCCTGGTAAGAACAACCATGTGAGACCATTTTGCTTCCTCAAGACATAATTGATTTTAGCAATGAGGGGTATCTTAATTAGCAAGTCATCGAAGAAAATCATAGAAGATGATCGCTCTGCTTGAATATTCTGTTCATGCTCAATGAATTCTTCAGTTCCCAGCTCTTTGAAATTGTCAGTTAACATCTCACATAAGAAGCACAATGATAAAACTACTTCTGCCCTTGTGAGTTAAGTTATCACATCAGAAACATACTGAATAAAAAGTACGCGCGTGAGTTCACATCTAACATTTTTTTCAGGAAAGGAGTTCACATCTAAAATGAGTAACTTAGCAAGATATATTCTTATTCGGAAGAGGATGCCTAACCAAAGTGATGACGGCGAGCAGACCAGTAGCGCACAAACTACGGGCAGCAGTGGGCAAAAGTCACTGAGATATAGTCATGGACACAATCAGCAAGGGCGACCTGGTGGCAGTGTGCACCATGGCCCCGTCAACTGGGAGCGCCCGCGGTACTGGAAGAGTGATCAAATGACGATTCAGTTGATTCGATAGATTAAGGGATAGTTGGAGAACTACTACCAGCGTCCATGAAGCCCATCCTCCACTGTCGACTAAAGCCCATCCTCTGCATCGGTATACAGGATGCGTGGATGCGCCGATGGTACTGTGTGGCATCGCGGCGGCCTCCCAATTCATATGAGAAGCACCCGGCCGCCCGGTTGCCCGATGTCCCACTTCAAAAATCATAAAGCTAGGTTGTCAGAGAAGGCAGATTCCAGCTGCCAGACCTGAGGCAGCGCGGGCTCGATGCCTCATCTTACATGGAGTCTTCAAGATTTCGATTGGAGGGAAGATGGGGCGTTTCCATCTGCGATGTAGTAGGGCCTTGTTCTTCATCTTATTGGTGCGTGTAGCTTGGCGACGGCATGTCGTAGGTCGGGCCGAGTTGACGCTTGAACGCCGTCCATGAAGATAGCGAGGTTGCGGCTGTAGATCTCCCAAAAATTGAAAAGATGCTTGAGCACATACTCGAGAGAGATGGGACAACACGATTCGCCTGTTCGGCAGCGGCTCGATATCAGGCCCATGTTGCAGCAGAAGTGAAAAATGGCCACACCGGAGAGAAATAAAAGATTTGACATGGTATTCTCAAAAGAAAGAAGGAAAATCGACATCGGTGCCAATTGATCAGTGTTGGGCTAATTTGGTCACACACACGCTGAGATTGCCCTAGGTGCCCTAAGTAGCAGTCGGCAGTGACCACAGTGATGATGAGAGATGAGACTCGCCTTCTTATAAAACATTTGGAATACATTTTGCTTCAATACTGAAATCGGAAATCGGGGATCTACTCTTTTATTATCGACGAGGGTAAATGTTCTTAACAACATCTTCATAATCATCCTTGAGACCTCGACACAACACAGCAGAAAATAAGAAGATACAATCCGGAACCGAAAAGTTATCTACGGTAGGCAATGAGCAGCTTCACTCTCTAGCCTCTTATCATCTGCCCTTGAGATTGAAAGCATCAACATATCATTTATTATTTCACATAACATTCAGCAATTCACAACCACAATGACTTATGTACTCCCGCCGTTCCTAAATATAAGACTTTCTAGAGATTCCAATATGGACTACATACGGAGCAAAATTGAGTGAATCTACACTCTAGAACACGTCTATATACATCCGTACGTAGTCTGCATTGAAAACTCTAAAAAGCCTTATATTTAGAAACAGAGGGAATAGAAAGCACTGAGCACTGCCACCCTCCACTCACTCTTCGGCAGCTTGATAATGGCGGAAAATATCAGGAAGGCGGTAGGTCTGTCCCTCGACATCCTGCAGAATTCCCATCTTTCGGTAGTATTCGATGCTGTCCAGGAGCGTCTCCTCCAATGCCCTCGGATTCCAGCCCAGATTACTCAATTTTGCCGACGAAATCGGCGTGACAGGAGAGTTTTGATGTGCATCGGCCTTGCTGCAGAAAGCAGAGTGAGAGAGTTATTCAAACCAAATAAACAAGCACGGGGTTCAGGGCAAATGTGCCATTTGATACATACAAGGAACACATGATAAGATAAGAGACCCACCATTTTACATAGTTGTAGTCAGGGTACGTCTTCTTTAGCAGCTCCAGCAAAGCCTTTGTGCTAATGTAATTTGGTGCGCAGATATATCTCCCGGATGATTCTGGTTTCTCATATATCAGAAGCAAAGCATCGGCCACATCACGGACATCGACTATTTGCAACGGCGTGTCATTCAACACATTAGGACCCCCTATAATAAAATTTTCATCACTCCCAGCCGTCAACAATACATAACAAGTAGATCTCTAGCATGCAATTAATTGGATGAGGTAAAAAATAATTGTGCACAAACAGAAGAAGCGATACAAGACACTATTAAGAGTCACATTAGTCCAATCATATTTAAGAACCATCTTCAACAGCACAAATGAATTGTGTAGTTCTTACATAAGGGCCTGAATTGGAAATTAAGGGCATTTTGGAGCACAAGATTACAAAATGGTAATGCCAAAAAAAATTGTATGTTCTGGCTTCTCGAATCATGAAGCGATAAAGGGAATTTCTATAGGAATTTTACAGGAATTCAAGAAGAGAGAAGGTCGAGAGGAAATTTTCCATAAGGTCTAAGCTCATGGAAGAAATTGGATTCAGTTATTATATAGAACGTCCAAAAGAATCCATAACAAATTCCTAAACCCTACATTACCAAGAGAGCCTTGCAAGTGATTACTGCATTTTTTCCACCCAGAGACATGAACTTTTTTTGTGAGGTAAATGATAATCCCAGGGCAAAAAAAAAAAAAAAAACGAGGGCACCTTTTATGACGTAGATGAGGAGTTCGCTGGTGGTGTTGACAACAGGTTGCAATTGTGGCCCAAAAACAATACAAGGACATAAAGTAACCACATTGAGCTCATTCTTCTCTGCATATTCCCATGCTGCCTCTTCAGCAACAGTTTTAGCAAGACTATACCAGGCCTGCCAACAAAAATTGTAGGTTTGAACTCAGTGCTCAGATGTTGCAACCATTTTTAGTTTCTGAGTAATTACCGATTAATGATGAAGTGAACTACTAATATGTTAGGAATCAACAAAGAAAATCAACATGTTAAATCTTGATGCAAATAAATTAAAGTATATGCTTAGCAAGTTAGCATCCGCAAGTACGTTGCGACTGAATTCCATTGTTCTATCACCTCACAGTTCTAGTTTACTCCCTCCGTTCCTAAATATAAGTCTTTTTAGATTCCAATACGAACTACATACGGATGTATACAGACATATTTTGAAATGTAGATTCACTCATTTTGCTTCGTATGTAGTCCGCATTGGAATCTCTAAAAGACTTATATTTAGCAACGGAGGGAGTATAACTTTACTAACCTCCTTCTCCATGCATATTTTTCTGTCGGACCAGCAACTCTCGTCTTTGGGTTTACCCTGAGGCCAGTTGGGGTTAGAATGAACAGCAGCAGTGGATGACACCACCACAACCTTCTGAACCTTCAGAGATGAACAAACTTCAAGAATATTTAGGGTGCCCTTCACGGCAGGCACCATGATTTCTGACTGCAGGGTTATATTTAGCACAACATTAGTAACAGACCATCAAGAATCTGCATTTTCAAATACTGAGATTTCAACGAGATTCTGAACTTTTGTGGACCAAGTGAATCGACAGATGTGTACTAGCCTCAGGGTCGACGGTCTTATCCGCGGGAACAGGGGAGGCGACATGGAAGACGCCCTGGCAGCCCTCGACGGCGGCGGCCAGCGCGGCGCGGTCGAGCACGTCGGCCTTGAACAAGCTCAGGCTCTCCGCCGCGCCGTCCAGCTGCATCAGATGCGCGTTCTTCTGGTCACCTGAAACGGCATCCCGACATTAATCACCAACCGGCGAAGCAGGCAGCAACAGCAAGAAGAGAGGAGGAGCGGCCGGATCAGGCGCGCCGTGCATACATGGGTCGCGGACGGTGGCGTGGACGGCGTAGCCCCGGGAGAGGAGCAGCTTGACGAGCCACGAGGCGATGTACCCGCCGCCGCCGGTCACGCACACCCGCGGTGGTGCCATCCTCCTCCTCCTCGCTTACGGGCTGGCTCGCAGCTTGCTCGGCTTTAACAATTTCTCCACCCACTCGCCGGTAGAGACTCCACGGCGCAGATCGACATCCCCTTGCTCTTTATGCCGCGGTAGCTACGCGGGCACACAGCCGCTGAGGCCATCTGCCGCTCACTCTCCAGTTCATCAGGCCCTCTCTATTAATGGCACATAAATTTTAGCCGGTTGGCATCTCCAACGCCGACCTGCCCGTCTGTACCATACTGGCTGCATCGCCGAAGTCACGGTTCTGTATCGATCCAGATTCGAATATGATTTTTCCTGTAAACCGGAAACAAATATGAGATGTTTGCGGGAGTCCTCCGCCCCCTAGCCCATCCAAAAGGAAGGCAGAGTTCGTGCTTTTGTAGCATTTCGCATTGTTTTCGTGCCAAAATCTCTCACTTTTTTATTTCACTCTCCGTCCCTCTCAATTCAATTCCCGCTCTTTTCTCCCATCCTCTCTTTCCCTCTACCGTCGACGTATGGAACCGTTAGAGAATATGTTGCAGATGGAGCCGGCGGAGGTGCTTGGGGACTCGAGCATCACGCTCGCCCGGAAGATCAACTCGGAGACGCGGCAAAATCGTCGCGTCAAAGCAGGCCGCAAAGGAGGAAAAGGTGAAGAAGCGGCTGGCTGGTGGTGGTGGCGATGGGCATGGAAGGCGTGGCGGACGCCACTAGACGGGCGTGCCCAGACGGCATCGTGACCGGAACCTTACAAGCCTCTGTACTAGTATGCCACCAAGCAGCTCGCAACCCCCGCTGATATGGTTCCTTACATCGTGGACGTTAACCCTGCATCGCTCTTCTCCTTGAAAAAGGTCGCGCTCGAGAAAAAGAGGGTGATAATACAGACAGTCCTTGCAGACATGGAGCGTGTGAAAGAGCATATTCTCAATTTCAATAGATCGATCAAGGGTCATCGAGTGCTCAATCGGGACAGGGTATGGGGCCATTTGACACTGACGGATGACTACTTTGCCCCCATTGCTCTATTCGCTAACAATTTTCGCTCGCGCTTTCGGATGCGAAAAAATGTCTTTGATCGCCTGTACCATGACGTTGGGTCCTTTGATGACTACTTCATCTTGCAGAAGGTGGCCATAGAAAGGATTGGATTTGTTGGTTACCATAAATGCCAAATTTCATGGCGTTTGGACGTTTGAGGAGCCCGTGGCAAAAAATAACAAATCTGGCTTCTCAAAGAAACTTTCAAAAGGTGCACACCGTAGACCCGATTTTGTTAATTTTACCCCAAGCTTCTCAAATGTCCAAACACCTTGAAATTTGGCACGCTTCTAGAAAACATTATAAACTGTTATGTGTAAAACTTTCATATTTTTTGAAATTGTTTGCTATTTTTTTGTATTTACTGTTCATCAGATGCAGATGAGCCCGGGGACTGAATTGAATTTTCGATCATATTCAAAAATGTTCTGCTTAGTTTAACGTTCAGCTATTTTTATTTATCGTTTGTGATCTCAAGTTGTAGATTAAAAAATAAGTTCCGCACAACACAGCTCAACAACCTCAAACATAACCTCAATTGTTCGGCTAAGAAATCAAACAGACACACAAGTTGCATCTGCATGCATCCATCCTGGATGACCCATGGGACCTGATCCCCTCCTTATTTTTCCAAAACACATTCAGTGATGTCTCAAGAAAAAATAAAAATCAATGACTAAATGGTGCTGGCTCATTCCACCAAAGGTGGCATGCGGTAGAAGAAGGGAAGCCGGCAGGGTTCGCCATCTGAAACATGAAGAAGCCCTGCCTTTTCATACGACTCAACGCTGTCTGCCAGTGTATCCTCTAATTTCCTTGGTTTCCACCCCAAATTCTTCAGCTTATCCGAAGTCAGTGCACCCTTGTAATCCACGTCGACCATCCTGCAAACACCAAAAAGTGGTGGTTAAAATCCTTCGTAAATCGACTCTAAGGCAAGCTATGGCATGACGTTTGATACAATGGCACTTACTTGTCTGCATAACTGTAGCTAGGGTACATGCTCTTCATTATCTCCAGCAATTCCTTCAAGTCCATTTGGTCTAACGAGCATATGTACCTCTCATGTGGCCCTGCCTTGTTGTACAACAGGAGCAACGCGCCGGCTACGTCGCGGACGTCTACTATGGGCCAGAACTTGTTGTTCATCGTATCAGGGCCTCCTGCATCCAAGCAGTAAATCATATGCTCAGCATGTTGAACTTTGTTGGGCTGTGTGTTCTCAAGTTACACAGCAACAAATTGAAATTAAGACAAATCCCTAGCTTTTGTTTCAGTAGTACTGAATCTACCATGCACTTCCCAAAATATTGTTACCCTAGTGATAAATGCCAAGAACAACAGAGTTACAGAAAGCAAGAAAGAAATGCTGCATATTGCACTTGAATTAGGATTGCAACCTTTTATCATGTAGAGGAGGACCTTGCTGCTAGTGTTGAGCACCACATGCTGCAACAGAGGGCCGAAGACCAGACCAGGGCAGAATGTGATGACATGCAATCCGTTCTTGTCACCGTATTCCAGGGCTATCTCTTCAGCTTCGGTCTTCGCAAGCGAATACCAGCTCTGCCAACACAAACAAGTGTACATATTGTCGAGTTAGCGCTACCTCTCAGCTATCATCTCATCTTCAATTTAGAGCTCACTAGCTAGTGCAATGATTAAGAAGATGTCCCTTTCTTTGCATAATAGGTACTCCCTCCGTTCCGAATTACTTGTCGCAACTCGCAAGTATGGATGTATCTAAATGTATTTTAGTTCTAGATACATCCATTTTTACGACAAGTAATTTGGAACGGAGGGAGTAGATTTTAATCTCTTTGGAAACTTGGTGGTGGATGTACTATTGATCAGCAATTCCGAGTGCTCACCTTATTCTCTTTGCAGAACTCTTTGTCTGACCAACAGCTTTCATCTTTGACTTTATCTTCTGGCCAATCTGGATTGAAGCAAATACTGGCGGCAGATGAAACCAGAATGAGTTTCTCAACGTTCATAGCTGAGCAGGCCTTGAGTACATTCATGGTTCCCTTGACAGTAGGATTCATCATCTCTTTCTGCACAGTTGAGCAAGTTTATGAGTAACAGCAGAACAGCTAGCTTCTTAGTGAAAATAGAAGAACAAACAAACTAGTATTTTTTTACTTTTGGGGGTAAACAAACTAGTATTACATGCACATGTATTTTTTTAAGAGATTTCTCTCAGTTGTACTAATTAACACCAATTCTCTACACCCTACCAAACAACATACTCCCTCCATTCACTTTTGTAAGACGTTTTAGACATTTAAGACAACACCCAAAATAGTTCAATTTCAGTTGTCTAAAACGTCTTACAAAAATGAACAGAGGGAGTAGTTCATTTCCATTTACGCCACTCCGTTAATTTTTCATTCAAATATCTCCTTTAATTGTATATGAAGACTACTTGTAATGCAATTTCTACCATACCATGCAAAATATATACTAGTTCCACTTCCATCTTACCACTAAAACCTTTGGAACTTAAATTTCAGCTACTATAAAAAACGTTGGACAACAAAAATAGGACATGTTCAGGCCTTATGCAATAGTCATTTCGAACTCATTTTCTGGGCATCAAAATCCACTACACACAATTAATGTTAGGAAAAAACTGTAACGCAATTTGATGTAAATTTACTATTTACCAACTATCATATATCACAACCATAAACATTTCTATGGTGTTGTGGACGAGAAACTTAGGTCCGGATGGCAGCAAAGCCTAAGTAGAAGTGACAAGAATGCCGAAAGAAGTGATCAAGAATGAAGGCCCGATAAGCCCAAATCCAGATCATTTTTCTCTAGAGTTGATCAAACTTAAACACATTTGGCTTGGGACAAATTCAGAACTTCAATTAGGAGTATTTTGGAACGGATGTAGTACCTATAAAATTAGTCAACCGTAGCGCACGCTACATACATCCGGTTTGGATGACGGTCCAATAATAAGATATGTGTGCAGACATGTTTTTCTATTTTTGCCGATTGTGGCATTCTGTCCTGTAATTTTTACCTCTACTTTTTTCGGATCTTTATTCTACTCCTATAAAAATCTGAGTTGGTGATAATGGTGTGCCTGCCATCTTTCAACAGTAGCCGTTGGATCTAGATCTGACGCATACAAAGCAAACTGCTACAGTTTTGCAAAAAGATGCCCGACACTTGTTTTCATATTTACAAACAACTCCTTGTCTCTCACAATCAGCCTTATCTCTTCCCCACCACATCCAGAAGGCCACGGAACAATCTGTTGTGATGGCCGCTGCCATCCACCCTCAATCTTGGTGCTCCGTGCAATGCACGGGCATCTTAGACTACTCACAATGGGAGTAACATAGATAGTAACATCACATATATCTAGATAAAATAGATGATGTGGCAACCAATAAATGAAGAAAGAGAGAAAAGTAGTAACATAGCTCGTTACTAGTACTATGAGTAACATCACACATATCAATGCAAAATGTGTCTATAGCCTAATAAATTAATTGGTGTATGTTATCACACATATGTTACTCCCCACTGTAGAGGTAGTAACATAGACTAGTAACATGTTTATGTTACTAGTCAATATTACTACCCATTGTGGCTAGTCTTACTAGTTTGAAACTTGAATATTCGGTTTGCATTAATAAATAGATGTGCACATCATGTGATGCAGAGGCCCGGGTACTCATCCATTTTGTAAAAAAAAATTGACTTAGAATAAGCCGAACTTGTAGATCTCATAACTGAACAATTAACTCGTCCAATGCACTTCTTTCCGTCTAAGTTAATTTTTGTTCTTCAGATCTGCTTGAGTCGCTCGCATTAGTCCTCTTTGGAAGGGGAGGCTAGAAGTCCAGAACTACCTCCCACATTACTCCACTCCAGTGAGTGATAAAAGTACGACTAGGAGAAATCCTACACTGACAAGCTGGCCCAGGAGATGGATGAACACTTGCCTCGGGGTCAACCATCTCCTGCTCGGGCACCGGAGTGGCGATGTGGAAGACGCCCTCGCAGCCGGCGAGCGCGGGCGTCACCGCGCCGTAGTCGAGCATGTCGGCCTTGAACACCCGCAGGTTCTCCCGAGCCCCATCCAGCTGCTCGAGGCACGCATTCTTCGGATCGCCTGGAAGACGAGCAAGAAGCAGGAGGTGAGCGTGCAGCCGTTACAGTGGCTACTAAGCTAGTGGCTACGTACGTGGGTCGCGGACGGTGGCGTGGAGAGGAGCAGCTTGACGAGCCACGAGGCGATGTACCCGCCGCCGCCGGTCACGCACACGCGCGGCAGTGGCGGCGACGACGCCATCCCCGGTTGCCCTGTTGATATGTGGATGAAGAGCTTAAGAGCGAGAGGCACTGCATACAAGGTTCAGACAAGGTCAATAGGAGATGGAAGACGGGAGACGGGGGGAGTACAGCTCAAGATTCCTCATTGCTTTAAGGTTGCGGTAGATTCCTCAAAAAGAAAAAAAGTTGCGGTAGGTGGAAGCATCTATGCACTTGACGCGGCTCACTCCACCCAGCCCGCCCGCTGACAAGGATGGCCCACTCCTCCACGTGCAAGAGCAAGCACGCCCATCGAGATCGCCATGGATTAGATTAAACCAAGGTGATGAATTAAGTATACATACACTAGACTGCAAGATGCAGAGACTGACCATGCTCTAGCAAAAGACCAGTTAATTGACAATGCCTTCAATCACAGACAGGTCTGACCCAAGGGCGGTGCTAGCAGTAAGAGCAAAGATAATAGCACAGCCGGCTGCTGGCTATATAGCAATGCCACGTCATCATAAAGCCTTCTCTCATATAGTAGTATGGCGTTTTGGCTGGCTATTAGCATGGCTCCATTTAATATGAAGTATTTATTGCTTGCAGGTGCATATGATCTGCTGTGATCTACAGTAAACAACATCTTTGTGGCCATTTCAAAGAGCATACATATACATGCCATCCATGCAACCAGGAAATAGGAAGATTGACTGGCATTTAGGCAACAAACATATGTCATACAGCATCATAGTACTCCAAACATGTCACATCAGCATCATACTACTCCATAGCATCATGAGTAATTACTTAAGATTACATAAGTCTTTAAGAAAGCATTCAGCAAACATAATAGATAACATCTCCGGCAAACAAGCCGTTCACGACCACAAGCAACAATCATAGTTTTGATCTGGACGATCACAAAAGTCATAAAGCATGGAGGGTACTTCGCTGGAAAGGAGCAACCACTCATTTGCATCAATAACCTTCAACCACTGTATGGAAAAGGAACCGGGTCAAGCTTAAAAATTTAGCCAATGCAAACTTACAGCATGTGACATCAAGAAGTAACACTGAGTAGTAATGCTGGAGAAAATCACTTCTATAAATCCTGTATAGCTACACAGGTTCAGTAAAAACAAATACTGTAACAATACGAAGAAGAACAAGCTATAAAGAAGACCTCACTCTCTATACAAGCATGTTGGCAGATCAAAGAAATTTCTTAAGCAATAATACATTCACACTGACTAAACTATAGAGTACAGAACTATTTGGTTAACGAAAAGAACAATTTAAGATCAGAGAAAGTATACCTATAAGTAACAGCTGCCGCAATCACCACATCACAGCTCACTCCTGAAATAAAAATGCATGTAACATATCAAGGTTACAGTAAAAAAAAGGAATATGAACATGCAGATATCAATATCCCACCATGATTAATTATGATGGCTGTTTTGAAACTTATGCCAGATATGCTCGACTAAATCACTTTTAAGTTGGGCATGCTGTGGACGAGCACGAATAGTAGCTTTTCTACGCAACACATCTGCGAAACATAGATTACCACCAACATTCACTTCGGGAGGTAGAGTAAATGAAGCCCCCGGAATCTCATTCAAGTCAATATGAATTTTTGCCTGCTCTCTCTCATCTTCGATTATCATATTGTGGAGAATCACACAAGCCCTCATGATCCTTCCAACACTCTTTCTCTTCCATAGACGTGCAGGCCGACGGACAATGGTAAAACGGGACTGTAATACCCCAAAAGCGCGCTCGACATCTTTCCTTGCCCCTTCTTGCTTCTGGGCAAACAACTTGTGCTTCTCTATTTGGGGAAGTGGTATAGTCTTCATGAAGGCAGCCCATTCTGGGTATATACCATCAGCAAGGTAGTAACCTGTGGTATACTCATTCCCATTGACAGAAAATTGGACTTGAGGGGCTTCTCCTTTCAGTGCATCAAAAAACAGTGGGGATTGATTGAGCACATTCAGATCATTATTTGACCCAGCAACTCCAAAAAAAGCATGCCAAATACGAAGGTCCTGGGAAGCAACGGCTTCTAGGATCATCGTTGGTACTCCATAATCGCCGCGGGTGAATTGCCCCCTCCATGCAAGAGGACACTTCTCCCATCGCCAATGCATGCAATCAATACTTCCTAGCATTCCAGGGAAACCTCGAGACTCGTTAACCTGAAGAAGACGCTCAACATCCTCCCATGTGGGGCGTCGCAAGTACTCCCCACCAAAAACCTGAATCACCCCCTTTGCAAACTTGTCCAAACACTCTAATGCAGTGCACTTCCCAATCTTCAAGTACTCATCAAGTGCGTCTGCAGGGGTGCCATAGGCTAGCATGCGCATGGCTGCTGTACACTTTTGCAATGGCGAGAGCCCTATTCTACCAGAACAATCTGCCCTATAAGTGAAATAGGGGGACCACTCACCTAGGGCATTCACAATGCAGAGGAAGAGACCTCTATTCATACGGAATCTTGTACGAAACATACTCTCGGGGTAGAGTGGATCTGCAGCAAAGTAATCCTCCACCAGACGCTCGTGAGCACCTTCATGATCCCTCCGAATGACCTTCCTTGGACCGTATCGTCGCTGCAATGATCCATATCCGAGCCTAGCCTTTATTTTTATCATGAGCTTCTCAGCAAAGGAGTCTAGGACGTTTTGCTCAGCAACATAGGCTTCCATGATTTTGGATGGGGCTAGCTCATCAGAATCATCTGTGTATGATGATGAATCGGACATGGTGGGTGAGGAAGATGGGTCGGTAGGCTTGGTAGGAAGATGAGAAGTAGAGGAAGGAAGATGGGTTTGGGTGGAAGAGTTTGAAGAGGAGATGGAGCATTATATGGATGTGTCTTGTTTACCTGGGCGTATAATTACTATGGACTGCATAGAAGTTAAGTGTAATTTGACTATTGACTACATGAGTTTTTCCACTCCATGGTTATCTGGAATGCATAGAAGTTAAGTATAATTTGACTATTGACTAGATGAGTTTTTCCACTATTGCATGGTTATCTGGACTGCATTGACTACAATGTAACTAGAGTACTGGACCATTGACTACAATTTAAGTACATGGCCACTTTTAATTAAGACAACGGACAGTAGGAAATACCTTAGACCATTTTGCCAAATAGTTTCTCCCTTAAACACTTCAATGCCAACACATGCTCAGATCTCACATCTTCAGGCATCCCGGTTGTGTCTTGCATCACCAATGAGCGATATGTTTCTAGCATGACCGACTCTTTGTGATCTTTTGCCGCAAGGTGAGCAAGCTTCCGTGCTTCAAGATTCTCAGCAGAAACACGCCTTTGGGTCTCTAACATCTCTTTGCGGCCTTCATTTGCTGCATTCTGGGCATCTACAAACTTTTGAAGCCCATCTTCAAGATCTATTATACAAACTTCATCCTTTCTTTTTCGTTTCTGCTTCTCCTTAGCTTGCTTGCCACCCGGTGGACGTTCATCTTCATCATCATCATCATCTATAGTGGAATGCTTCCCTACTTCATCATCAACACTAAACTTCCTCTTGTCCGGCTCCAGATCTTCTAGGCGTTCCAAATATGCGTCCCATTTTGGTTCCTTTTTAAGAATCTCCCAGCAATGCTCAAACATAAACGGACCATCTTTTTTGTGATCTTCCTCATAAGTTTGCATTGCCCTCTTCTTTAAATCTGCATCAGATTCACCACTAGCATACAAAGCACTAGCCTCCTTATAACTCGCACAAAACCATGCAACCCTTTTCTTAATTCTCCCAAAGCGATCTTTCACTTGCTTGACTAGTCGTTCCCTGTTTTTTGGGGTGGTACTATTGTAGACAGCAGTAACATCTTTCCAATATTGTTCATTCTTCTTGTAGTTTGATTGGATTGGGTCATTGGAATTATTCAACCAAGCACTAACCTACAATATTATCAGAAGGGGTTAATTGAATTTGCTAGTAATGAAACACATGGAGCCAGCATGAATGCAAAAAGAGACATACCAATCGAAGATCTTCTTGTTTTGTCCATAGCAAGCGTTTTTCGGTCCTTCCACAATCACCACCATTTGTGTCATCGCCAGCATTGACTGGTTGTGGTGAACTCCCATTGTGCATAGGTTGTGTGGGGCCTGCCGTGTTCTGAAAGTAACTAAGGTAACCACCAGGTGGGTGAGAATCCACTCCCCTGCTCAACGACATAAAGAAACGAAGAGCGATCAGCACCGAACTACATGCAAGTATATACTCAAATTTGTAAAATCTGAATACAATACATTTGAGATGCATACTAGTTGATCACAGCAACTATTTAAAGGAAAAATAATCTGAATTGATCACAACAACTATTTAAAAGAAAAATCTGAATTGATCACAGCAAGTATTTAAAGGAAAAATCTGAATTGATCACAACAACTATTTAAAGGAAAAATAGTTTATGCAGTCATATATCATACACACTATCATGTGGAAACTGAAAAGTTACACTACACTGCAATCCAAGATTCAGCAAACGAGAAGTCACGTGCTCCTGTACATCAAAGAAAGATCATCTAGCAGAAGAAACTTTTCTTTTTCTATCATTATTAAGCTACTAAAAATGAACTCTGAAAATAGACAGTAGAGTAGTAGATAGATTTTTGATGTTGTATCATCTAACTAGCATATCATACAAGTGTGTCAGCAGCTCTAAGAAATGACACCACGATCAGAGTTGAGATAAGCAATGGAGAAAATTCATACCATACTTGTGGATCAGAGTAGTCCATATTGCCAGCCATGTACCAAGGTGATGTAGAGTCACCGATGCAGGCAGGCGGTGCCCAACAAGGACCTTGAGCCGTAGGACCCGATTCACTTGGTTGCTGCAGACTAGCCGCCAGAGACTCTTGTGGTCTTGGGGGGATCCAAGTGCTTGTTCTCTGCTTTGAAGGGAAGGCCGATGGGATCCCCGGCGGCGGGGCGGACTTAGGCGCCGGCGAGACCAGGAGATGCGCCGGCGGCGGGACCAGGAGATGCGCTGGCGGTGGGGTGAGCAGAGGCGCTGGTGGAGGGGCTTCACGAGGTGCCGACGCGCGCGTCCGTTTGGACTGCTGACCCATCTCCTTGATGTGCGCCGGCGACAGTTCTAGGGTTCGGGAGAGGTGGCGATTTGGGAAATTTTGGAAGGCTTGATTTGGCGCGAGGAAGCTATTTGGGGCGACGGCACGGGCTGATTTTTGCGCGCGAAGGAGGAAGGAGAAGCGCGGGAGGCGGGAGAGGCGCAGGGGATCGAGAGCGCCGGCTCTAGCGCTCGCCACGGGCTGCAAGCGGGCGCAAAGCTCTCGTATCTTGTGCCGCAGCCCGGCGCTTGACGAAGCACCCGTTCGCTTCTCTCTCCCTCTTTCTCTCCCCTCCAGATGTGATTTGGCTGACGTGGAAGGGCTTATAGCCAGCTGAGTCAGCCTTATTATACTTGCTCTAATACTCCCTCCCTCTCATAATATACTAGTGTCGAAAATGTTCTTATATCATGAGACAGAGAAAGTACTTAGTACTACAACCGTTCATTTCTAACACGATTTTCAATGCCATCAAACAACACGACGAGGAATCTTTCGGTATGGAATCTTATAGTAGAACGAACCTTGGCGCGATGTTCGATTGCATTGTTGGAGTGGACGTTGGATCTAAAGCCGAACTGATGTGTAAAAACTTAGAGAATGAAAACAGGCTAAACTCGAGCGTTGAAAAAAATGGTGCTCCAAAACTCAATATTTTTCTCGGTTCATTTTTCTTTTGCTTTACTTTTTTTAGAAAAAATTTCGACCTATTCATTTTCAATCATGGCAGTACAATAAATACCAGAAATAATAAAAATTACAGTCAGGCCCGTAGACCGTCTAGCAACGACTACAAGCACTGAAGCGAGCCGAAGGTGCGTTGCCATCATCACCCCTCCGTCGCCGGAGTCGGGCACAACTTGTTGTAGTAAACAGTCGGGAAGTCGTCGTGCTAAGGCCTTATAGGACCAGCGCACCAACAACCGCCGCAGATGAAGAATAACATAGATCAGAAAGATCCAACCCGAAAACACACGAACGTAGACGAACAATGACGAGATCCGAGCAAATCCATCAAAGATAGATCCACCGGAGACACATCTCCACGGGCCCACCAACAGTGCTAGACGCACCGCTGGAACGGGAGCTAGGCGGACAGACCTTTATTTCATCTTTAGAGAGCCGCCGTCATCTCGTCTTCCTGAACAGGACACAAACCCTAGCAAAACTGAAAGAAACAATTAAAAACGGAGCCCTGCCGCGGACCCTTGCCGAGATCCACCGCGCCCCCATGGCCCTAGAGCCACCAGAGAAGAGGCGGATCTGCGGCAGCACCGGCAGGAGGTAAAAACCCTAGCTCTTTTTGTGGACAAGGAGGAGGCGGCGATTTTTTTATTTGCTTTACTAGTAACTGAAATGCATGTTTAGGAATTAGGAGTGGTGGCGTGGCTCCATTAGTTCATAGGTTGATGTCAATTAATCTTACATAGACAACGGTGTATTTTGATGAAGGTTGAATATCAATGGTGTTTTTACTGTGAAGTATATGTATGGAAACAGTGTTAATATTCAACCTATTTTTCATAGACAACACACACGGAAAAAAAAGGCTGCTGTCAAAAACAAAACAAAACTGGCAGGCTAGTAAAAATATTGCTTTTGTTATCATCAGGAAGTAATTCATCATTTCTCTTTGTCTTGCCCGTTTGCAACTTTGATTTGGCGCACATTTACAACTTTAATTTGGCACAAGATTTATGTTGTATATAATTTGCCTCAACCAAGTATATCAAAAAAAATTGTAAACTACTGTAATTGGGTGTTATTCACCCAGAACTGAAGGGACTAGGATATTAGATTTGTTGTGTTGTGCTAAAGATGAAATTAGTTACTGATGGTTAAACGATTAGGATGTTATGCATCATCCACTATTTGTCGGATTTTGGGTTCCGGTAAAACCCTTGAGGTTCGAACTCTGGGGTGCGCACGAAGATCTCCCCTCCCCCCCTCTAGCTCACGCTCTCATCGCAATCTTAGAGCTAAGCGTGTCAAATTCGTAGAACAAAGGGACACAAGATTTATACTGGTTCGGGCCACCGATATGGTGTAATATCCCACTCCAGTATGGTGTGGTGGATTGCCTCTTGGGCTGAGGATGAACAGTTACAAGGGAAGAACAGCCTCCTGAGGAGAGGTGCTTTTGTGCTTGGTGAGTTTGTGTGGATGATGACGATCTGAATGGCCTCGATTCAGTTTGGATCCTCCTTCCTACTGTGGTGGCTAGCCCTATTTATAAAGGCCCTGGTCCTCTTCCCAAGTGCTGGCGGAAAGGGATGCCACAACGGCCAAATTTGAAGGGAGACAACTAGTACAAGTTATCCTGACTAAGGATGGTCTTTGCCCGCCAAAGGCTCTGGTGGTGACGCCGTCCTGGGCTCCACGGTGACCTCCGTCCTGCCATCCTGCTGGTCTTGGTCTTGTTGCACCGATATGAAAACCTTTGACTGATGCCTCAGGACTCCTCGCCTACGTCTGTCCCTTTAGCACCAAATAAAAGTGATATGTTGCAAAAATAATATCACTGAAAACAAATACTAATTCAATGAAATATTTTTCGATGACATGCATTAACATTTTTGCTAACCAAATATGTGGCCAAACTTTGACTCAAAATACAATAAGGACTAATAAACAAGTAGCAAAATCATTTTTCTGTAAAAGAGGATTACCCTCGGCCTCTGCATCTGAACAATGCATGCAACCATTTTATTAGTTATTCACAAAGACCTTATAAAGTAGTACATCAGGTAGTCTGAAACCACCATCTTAGCAACAATTGTCGCTACTCCTATCCACTTGATGAAGGGGTGCCGATAGTCCGAACCTGATACCAAATAGACATCGCACCAAAGCCTAACATCTAAAGCCGGAGACCCCAACCAAGCCAAATACTGGGTTTTGGGTACAAACTGATCCGATGCACTCTCATGTGTTGTCGCCCCCGCCTTCCACCAATCCATCTTCAGAGCAGAAACTAAAGCACCGACCTGGCCATGCCTTTTTATCATCGACGGCACCATGACGCCAGACAGCGTCCTCCTCCTGTGCGAATCTATCTCCGTACATCGGACGCCGAGTCTCCACTGCGCCATGCCGCCAAGATCCGCCGCCATCAACGAGTAAGATGAAACACCGCTCCACCAAAGAAGCCGTCCATTGGTCCCTCGAGCACGTGTACACCTCCAAGAATGGCGCCCTCAAGGGGGAAACGACATCAGAGCGCCACCGTCATCTGATCTACTAATCTAGGGTTTCCCTGGGAGGTAGCGGATAGAGGTCTGGAGCTTTTCCACGGCGATGCCTTCAATAAGGTAATGACACAAAAGAGCGCCGCCATCACCGGTCTTCGCAACAAGCGGAGAATGAGGTTTTCACCCAGATCCGCTCGATGAACCTCCACCTCGCATCATGCACACGGACCACCACCGGTCTCTCGCACACCACAAAGACATGGGACGAAACCCTAGTGCCTCCGGAACTCTACTCTAGATGATGGTGGTATGAGCTTGTATGACGAGTGGATCAGCTGAGAGCGTGGACGTCAGAGTTGAAGAGGGCACCTCTAGTATGGTGTCGTAGTGGTGTGCGGTGGTGGCGTGTGTTGGATGGAGCCATGACGCCGAATTAAAATTTATGAGTGGACGAATTCAAACTTTATGAGTGGATTTGGGCTTCCTTGTTGTGGCCAAGGTCGACAACCAAGCGTGGGAAGCTTGGAGGCCAACGCAGTGGTTCTGGAGATGGTCATGGAGGTGACATTTCGAGAGCAGGGTGGCAGGACCCTTACAACATTGTGGATCTATGCTGACATGCTTGTATTAGCACATGAAAGCAATAACAACGACTCTGTGATGTGGTGGCTTTGGTTCAATGTTTATCTGTTGGGGAACGTAGTAATTTCAAAAAAAATTCCTACGCACACGCAAGATCATGGTGATGCATAGCAACGAGAGGGGAGAGTGTTGTCTACGTACCCTCGTAGACCGACAGCGGGAGCGTTATGACAACGCGGTTGATGTAGTCGTACGTCTTCACGGTCCGACTGATCAAGCATCGAAACTACGGCACCTCCGAGTTTTAGCACACGTTCAGCTCGATGACGATCCCCGGACTCTGATCCAGTAAAGTGTCGGGGAAGAGTTCCGTCAGCACGACGGCGTGGTGACGATCTTAATGTTCTACCGTCGCAGGGCTTCGCCTAAGCACCGCTACAATATTATCGAGGATTATGGTGGAGGGGGCCACCGCACACGGCTAAGAGAACGATCATGAAGATCAACTTGTGTGTCTAGAGGTGCCCCCCTGCCCCCGTATATAAAGGAGTGGAGGAGGGGAGGGCCGACCCTCTCTATGGCGCGCCCTAGGGGAGTCCTACTCCCACCGGGAGTAGGATTCCCCTTTTCCTAGTCCAACTAGGAGTCCTTCCATGTAGTAGGAGTAGGAAACAAGGAAGGGGAAGAGGGAAGAGAAGGAAGGAGGGGGCGCCGCCCCTCCCCTAGTCCAATTCGGACTAGCTAATGGGGGGGGGGGCGCGGCCTGCTTCTCCCTCTCCCCTAAAGCCCAATAAGGCCCATATACTTCTTCCCCCGTATTCTCGTAACTCCCCGGTACTCCGAAGAATATCCGAACCACTCGGAACCTTTCCGATGTCCGAATATAGTCGTCCAATATATCGATCTTTACGTCTCGACCATTTCGAGACTCCTCGTCATGTCCCCGATCTCATCCGGGACTCCGAACTTCCTTCGGTACATCAAAACTCATAAACTCATAATATAACTGTCATCGAAACCTTAAGCGTGCGGACCCTACGGGTTCGAGAACAATGTAGACATGACCGAGACACGTCTCCGGTCAATAACCAATAGCGGAACCTGGATGCTCATATTGGCTCCTACATATTCTACGAAGATCTTTATCAGTCAGACCGCATAACAACATACGTTGTTCCCTTTGTCATCGGTATGTTATTTGCCCGAGATTCGATCAACGGTATCTCAATACCTAGTTCAATCTTGTTACCGGCAAGTCTCTTTACTCATTTCGTAATACATCATCTTGCAACTAACTCATTAGTTGCAATGCTTGCAAGGCTTTATGTGATGTGCATTACCGAGAGGGCCCAGAGATACCTCTCCGACAATCGGAGTGACAAATCCTAATCTCGAAATACGCCAACCCAACATGTACCTTTGGAGACACGTGTAGAGCTCCTTTATAATCACCCAGTTACGTTGTGACGTTTGGTAGCACACAAAGTGTTCCTCCGGTAAACGGGAGTTGCATAATCTCATAGTCATAGGAACATGTATAAGTCATGAAGAAAGCAATAGCAACATACTAAACGATCGAGTGCTAAGCTAACGGAATGGGTCAAGTCAATCACATCATTCTCCTAATGATGTGATCCCGTTAATCAAATAGCAACTCTTTGTCTATGGTTAGGAAACATAACCATCTTTGATTAATGAGCTAGTCAAGTAGAGGCATACTAGTGACACTTTGTTTGTCTATGTATTCACACATGTATTATGTTTCCGGTTAATACAATTCTAGCATGAATAACAAACATTTATCATGAAATAAGGAAATAAATAATAACTTTATTATTGCCTCTAGGGCATATTTCCTTCAGTCTCCCACTTGCACTAGAGTCAATAATCTAGTTCACATTGCCATGTGATTTGACACCAATAGTTCACATCATTATGTGACCAACACTCAAAGGGTTTACTAGAGTCAGTAATCTAGTTCACATCGCTATGTGATTAACACCCAAAGAGTACTAAGGTGTGATCATGTTTTGCCTGTGAGAGAAGTTTAGTCAACGGGTCTGCCATATTCAGATCCGTATGTATTTTGCAAATTTCTATGTCAACAATGCTCTGCACGGAGCTACTCTAGCTAATTGCTCCCACTTTCAATATGCATCCAGATTGAAACTTAGAATCATCTGGATCAGTGTCAAAGTTTGCATCGACATAACCCTTTACGACGAACCTTTTATCACCTCCATAATCGAGAAACATATCCTTATTCCACTAAGGATAATTTTGACCGATGTCCATGATCTACTCCTAGATCACTATTGTACTCCCTTGCCAACATCAGTGTAGGGTATACAATAGATCTGGTATACAGCATGGCATACTTTATAGAACCTATGGCTGAGGCATAGGGAATGACTTTCATTCTCTCTCTATCTTCTGCCGTGGTCGGGTTTTGAGTCTTACTCAACTTCACACCTTGTAACACAGGCGAGAACTCCTTTTTGATATTCCATTTTGAACTACTTCAAAATCTTGTCAAGGTATGTACTCATTGAAAAAACTTATCAAGCGTCTTAATCTATCTCTATAGATCTTGATGCTCAATATGTAAGCAACTTCACCGAGGTCTTTCTTTGAAAAACTCCTTTCAAACATTCATTTATGCTTTGTAGAATAATTCTACATTATCTCCGATCAACAATATGTCATTCACATATACTTATCAGAAATGCTGTAGTGCTCCCACTCACTTTCTTGTAAATACAGGCTTCACCGCAAGTCTGTATAAAACTATATGCTTTGATCAACTTATCAAAGCGTATATTCCAACTCCGAGATGCTTGCACCAGTCCATAGATGGATCGCTGAAGCTTGCATATTTTTTTAGTACCTTTAGGATTGACAAAACCTTCTGGTTGCATCATATACAACTCTTCTTTAATAAATCCATTAAGGAATGCAGTTTTGTATATCCATTTGCCAGATTTCATAAAACGCGGCAATTGCTAACATGATTCGGACAGACTTAAGCATAGATACGAGTGAGAAACTCTCATCGTAGTCAACACCTTAAACTTGTCGAAAACCTTTTTGCGACAATTCTAGCTTTGTAGATAGTAACACTACTATCAGCGTCCGTCTTCCTCTTTAAGATCCATTTAATCTCAATGGCTCGCCGATCAATAGACAAGTCAATCAAAGTCCATACTTTGTTCTCATACATGGATCTCATCTTAGATTTCATGGCCTCAAGCCATTTCACGGAATCTGGGTTCATCATCGCTTCCTCATAGTTCGTAGGATCGTCATGGTCAAGTAACATGACCTCCAGAACAGGATTACCGTACCACTCTGGTGCGGATATCACTCTGGTTTACCTACGAGGTTTCGGTAGTAACTTGATCTGAAGTTCCATGATCATCATCATTAACTTCCTCACTAATTGGTGTAGGCGTCACAGAAACCGGTTTCTGTGATGAACTACTTTCCAATAGAGAAGTAGGTATAGTTACCTCATCAAGTTCCACTTTCCTCACACTCACTTCTTTTGAGAGAAACTCCTTCTCTAGAAAGGATCCATTCTCAGCAATGAATAACTTGCCTTCGGATCTGTGATAGAAGGTGTACCCAACAGTCTCCTTTGGGTATCCTATGAAGACATATTTCTCCGATTTGGGTTTGAGCTTATCAGGATGAAACTTTTTCATATAAGCATCACAACCCCAAACTTTAAGAAACGACAACTTTGGTTTCTTGCCAAACCACAGTTCAGATTGTGTCGTTTCAACGGACTTAAATGGTGACTTAGATGGTGCCCTTTTAAACGTGAATGCAGCTGTCTTTGATGCATAACCCCAAAACGATGTTGGTAAATCTGTAAGAAACATCATAGATTGCACTATATCCAATAAAGTACGATTATGACGTTCGGACACACAATTATGCTGTGGTGTTCCAGATGGCACGAATTTGTGAAACTATTCCACATAGTTTTAATTGAAGACCAAACTCGTAACTCAAATATTTGTCTCTGCGATCAGATCGTAGAAACCATATTTTTCTTTTTACGATGATTTTCCACTTCACTCTGAAATTCTTTGAACTTTTCAAATGTTTTAGACTTATGTTTCATCAAGTAGATATACCCATATCTGCTCAAATCATATGTGAAGGTCAGAAAATAACGATACCTGCCACGAGTCTCAATATTCATCGGACCACATACATTAATATGTATGATTTCCAACAAATCTGTTGCTCGCTCTATTGTTCCGGAGAACGGAGTCTTAGTCATCTTGCCCATGAGGCATGGTTCGCAAGCATCAACTGATTCATAATCAAGTGATTCCAAGAGCCCATCAGTATGGATTTTCTTCATGCGCTTTACACCAATATGACCTAAACGACAGTGCCACAAATAAGTTGCACTATCATTATTAACTTTGCATCTTTTGGTTTCAATATTATGAACATGTGTATCACTACGATCGAGATCCAATGAACCAATTTCATTGGGTGTGTAACCATATAAGGTTTTATTCATGTAAACAAAACAACAATTGTTCTCCAACTTAAATGAATAACCATATTGCAATAAACATGATCATATCATATTCATGCTCAACGCAAACACCAAATACCACTTATTTAGGTTCAACACTAATCCCGAAAGTATAGGGAGTGTGCGATGATGATCATATCAATCTTGGAACCACTTTCAACACACATCGTCACTTCACCCTTAACTAGTCTCTGTTTATTCTGCAACTCCCATTTCGAGTTACTAATCTTAGCAACTGAACTAGTATCAAATACTAAGGGGTTGCTATAAACACTAGTAAAGTACACATCAATAACATGTATATCAAATATACTTATGTTCACTTTGCCATCCTTCTTATCCGCCAATCACTTGGGGTAGTTCCGCTTCCAGTGACCAGTCCCTTTGCAGTAGAAGCACTTAGTCTCAGGCTTAGGACCAGACTTGGGCTTCTTCACTTGAGCAGCAACTTGCTTGCTATTTTTCTTGAAGTTCCCCTTTTTCCCTTTGCCCTTTTCTTCAAACTAGTGATCTTGTCAACCATCAACACTTGATGTTTTTCTCGATTTCTACCTTCATCGATTTCATCATCATGAAAAGCTCGGGAGTCGTTTTCGTCATCCCTTGCATACTATAGTTCATCACGAAGTTCTACTAACTTTGTGATGGTGATTAGAGAATTCTGTCAATCACTATTTTATCTGGAAGATTAACTCCCACTTGATTCAAGCAATTGTAGTACCCAGACAATCTGAGCACATGCTCACTAGTTGAGCGACTCTCCTCCATCTTTTAGCTATAGAACTTGTTGGAGACTTCATATCTCTCAACTCGGGTATTTGCTTGAAATATTAACTTCAACTCCTGGAACATCTCATATGGTCCATGACGTTCAAAACGTCTTTGAAGTCCCGATTCTAAGCCGTTAAGCATGGTGCACTAAACTATCAAGTAGTCATCATATTGAGCTAGCCAAGCGTTCATAACGTCTGCATCTGCTCCTGCAATAGGTCTGTCACCTAGCGGTGCATTAAGGACATAATTCTTCTGTGCAGCAATGAGGATAAACCTCAAATCACGGATCCAATCTGCATCATTGCTACTAACATCTTTCAACACAATTTTCTCTAGGAACATATCAAAATAAACACAGGGAAGCAACAACGCGAGCTATTGATCTACAACATGATTTGCAAAATACTACCAGGACTAAGTTCATGATAAATTTAAAGTTTAATTAATCATATTACTTAAGAACTCCCACTTAGACAGACATCTCTCTAGTCATCTAAGTGATCACGTGATCCAAATCAACTAAACCATGTCCGATCATCACATGAGATGGAGCAGTTTTCAATGGTGAACATCACTATGTTGATCATATCTACTATATGATTCACATTCGACCTTTCGGTCTCCGTGTTTCGAGGCCATATCTGTATATGCTAGGCTCGTCAAGTTTAACCTGAGTATTCCGCGTGTGCAACTGTTTTGCACCTGTTGTATTTGAACGTAGAGCCTATCACACCCGATCATCACGTGGTGTCTCAGCACGAAGAACTTTCGCAACGGTGCATACTCAGGGAGAAAACTTCTTGATAATTAGTGAGAGATCATCTTAAAATGTTACCGTCAAACTAAGCAAAAATAAGATGTATAAAAGATAAACATCATATGCAATCAAAATATGTGACATGATATGGCCATCATCATCTTGAGCCTTTGATATATCATCACCGGCATGACACCATGATCTCCATCATCTTGATCTATATCAATGTGTCGTTACATGGTCGTCTCGCCAACAATTGCTTTTGCAACTATTGCTATCGCATAGCGATAAAGTAAATCAATTATTTTGCGCTTGCATCTTATGCAATAGAGAGACAACCATAAGGATTTTGCCAGTTGCCGATAACTTCAACAAAACATGATCATCTCATACAACAACTTATATCTCATCACGTCTTGACCATATCACATCACAACATGCCCTGCAAAAACAAGTTAGACGTCCTCTACTTTGTTGTTGCAAGTTTTACGTGGCTGCTACGGGCTAAGCAAGAACTAATCTTACCTACCCATCAAAACCACAACGATAGTTTGTCAAGTTGGTGTTGTTTTAACCTTCGCAAGGACCGGGCGTAGCCACACTCGGTTCAACTAAAGTTGGAGAAACTGACACCCGCCAGCCACCTGTGTGCAAAGCACGTCAGTAGAACCAGTCTCGCGTAAGCGTACGCGTAATGTCGGTCCGGGCCGCTTCATCCAACAATACCGCCGAACCAAAGTATGACATGCTGGTAAGCAGTATGACTTATATCGCCCACAACTCACTTGTGTTCTACTCGTGCATATAACATCAACACATAAAACCTAGGCTCGGATGCCACTATTGGGGAACGTAGTAATTTCAAAAAAATTCCTACGCACACGCACGATCATGGTGATGCATAGCAACGAGAGGGGAGAGTGTTGTCTACGTACCCTCGTAGACCGACAGCGGAAGCATTATGACAACGCGGTTGATGTAGTCGTATGTCTTCACGGCCCGACCGATCAAGCACCGAAACTACGGCACCTCCGAGTTTTAGCACACGTTCAGCTCGATGACGATCCCCGGACTCCGATCCAGCAAAGTGTCGGGGAAGAGTTCCATCAGCATGACGGCATGGTGACGATCTTGATGTTCTACCGTCGCAGGGCTTCGCCTAAGCACCGCTACAATATTATCGAGGATTATGATGGAGGGGGGCACCGCACACGGCTAAGAGAACGATCATAAAGATCAACTTGTGTGTCTAGAGGTGCCCCCCTGCCCCCGTATATAAAGGAGTGGAGGAGGGGAGGGCCGGCCCTCTCTATGGCGCGCCCTAGGAGAGTCCTACTCCCACCGGGAGTAGGATTCCCCTTTTCCTAGTCCAACTAGGAGTCCTTCCATGTAGTAGGAGTAGGAGACAAGGAAGGGGAAGAGGGAAGAGAAGGAAGGAGGGGTCGCCGCCCCTCCCCCTAGTCCAATTCGGACTAGTCAATTGGGGGGCGCGCGGCCTGCTTCTCCCTCTCCCCTAAAGCCCAATAAGGCCCATATACTTCTTCCCCCGTATTCCCGTAACTCCCCGGTACTCCGAAAAATATCCGAACCACTCGGAACCTTTCCAATGTCCGAATATAGTCGTCCAATATATCGATCTTTACGTCTCGACCATTTTGGGACTCCTCGTCATGTCCCCGATCTCATCCGGGACTCCGAACTTCCTTCGGTACATCAAAACTCATAAACTCATAATATATCTGTCATCGAAACCTTAAGTGTGCCGAACCTACGGGTTCGAGAACAATGTAGACATGACCGAGACACGTCTCCGGTCAATAACCAATAGCGGAACCTGGATCCTCATATTGGCTCCTACATATTCTATGAAGATCTTTATCGGTCAGACCGCATAACAACATACGTTGTTCCCTTTGTCATTGGTATGTTACTTGCCCGAGATTCGATCATCGGTATCTCAATACCTAGTTCAATCTCGTTACCGGCAAGTCTCTTTACTCGTTTCGTAATACATCTTGCAACTAACTCATTAGTTGCAATGCTTGCAAGGCTTTATGTGATGTGCATTACCGAGAGGGCCCAGAGATACCTCTCCGACAATCGGAGTGACAAATCCTAATCTTGAAATACGCCAACCCAACATGTACCTTTGGAGACACCTGTAGAGCTCCTTTATAATCACCCAGTTACGTTGTGACGTTTGATAGCACACAAAGTGTTCCTGCGGTAAACGGGAGTTGCATAATCTCATAGTCATAGGAACATGTATAAGTCATGAAGAAAGCAATAGCAACATACTAAACGATCGAGTGCTAAGCTAACCGAATGGGTCAAGTCAATCATATCATTCTCCTAATGATGTGATCCCGTTAATCAAATAACAACTCTTTGTCTATGGTTAGGAAACATAACCATCTTTGATTAACGAGCTAGTCAAGTAGAGGCATACTAGTGACACTTTGTTTGTCTATGTATTCACACATATATTATGTTTCCGGTTAATACAATTCTAGCATGAATAATAAACATTTATCATGAAATAAGGAAATAAATAATAACTTTATTATTGCCTCTAGGGCATATTTCCTTCATTATCGTCATGTGAGTAGCGGGCGCTAGATAGTCTTTGTCCAACCGATCTTCTGGTGGCGTAAGATGGTGTGATGGTTGATGCAGTCCTGATGCGAGACGTGGCAAGTTGTCTACTTGTCTTTGCACTTATCAAACAATGGCATTGGTTGTGGATTTTAGGGAAAAAATTCTTGCATGTCCTATATTGTTCCAGAATCCTCGGGCAGCATTTCCTTCAACAAGCTATGCCTTGGAGTCACGGATCCTTGATAATTTGGGTCAAAATCTAGGTCCATCTTGGTGGATTGAATGACGGGTGTATCCAACACCGCTCATTTCTTAGCAGTGTTTTCATGGATATGTGAGTGACCTCCCTGCGTTTTGACTTTCGGTTTGAGATTTTTTTTTTCGCCCCAGGCCGAGATGGCCAAATTTTGGCCATTTTAAAAAACTTTGGCCAAACTTTGACTAAAATTTGACCAAAATTTATCAAATTGGACCGATTTCGGTCGAAGATAGATTTCGCCCCAGGCCGAGATGGCCGAAATTCGGCCAAAATCCGCTTATTTCGGCCGAAAATCAAAACACAGTGACCCCCTGGTTGGCACATGAGTTGATGTCAGTAGGCATTACTGGTAGGGGGTCAAGGCCTCCAGGCTCATTGTGGAGTGGTTGCTTATCCTTTTTCGACAGAGTTGGAGAGGAACAAACCAAGTTCTCTTTGGCTCTCTCTCTCTCTCTGTCTCTGCGTGTGTGTGTGTGTGTGTGTGTGTGCAGAACCCGTAGTTTGTTGTGCTCAATGTTTAAGTGTTCATGTCTTGTCACAGCGATCCCCGACCTATTTTTTTCTTCGCAACATGTTTGTGGAGTCGTTTCCCCCTAGTTTTTTCTACTTGACTGAGTTATAAGTTTTCATGATTCATTCCACTTGTAAAATGAATCAGTTATGTTATATTTGTGGAATCGCATGAACCCTTGACTTTTTATGAGGTCCATTAACAAAATCCAGCATTGCTAATGCATGTGTTCTCGTTTTTTTAACCTTGTACAGTAGAACAATAGTTCTTCCGTAATATATTAATAATAATAAAAATTACAAAGCCCATACAAGTACATGTCATTCAGCAATACCCTCTCTCTCAAACATGATCAACTAAATTACAATTTGTTCTCTAACAAGCATGTGTTCTCGTTATATGACCAAGCCAACTATTTACTATCAACAAAGAATCAACTAAAACCAATGGATCCCACAAACCCATCAAACATGCAAAGTTCCTCCTATGAACATTTTCTCATCTTCATTAAGTTTTGGTAGATTAATAGCAATTGCGGTATAAACACGCTTTAATTTCTAAATACCGAAGTTTTGCATAGGCTAGATCCACAAACTTGTGTGGCCCCACCTACTCACTCGGCATTGTCAATATATACAGAGTTGTTCGACTATGCACCTATTTAGTTGAAGAAAACATATCATTTATGAAAAATCATGATGTGAATGCATGGTTGAAATTTAAAATATCAAAAGGTTTAGGGAAATTACCCTCTACAACTACAAGTACAATGTAGCTCCTGTGGTCAATGAAGAGGCACAAAGCAGATCCTCTGCGCTTGAGCAAAATTCAATTGACTTTCAGGGGAAAACAATATAGTGAGTTCGGGGTTGACATTACCAAACCCTTACAAAAGTCTCCCTACAAGTCTGAGACCCAATTGGACGTTCATGGCCGGCCGACAACCTCTAAGTAGCTCCTTTGCATAAATAACCGATTTGGAGTAAACTTTTCAAGTGAGCGTGAGATTGGAATTCTGATCAATGAAATTGTACGAAATAAACTAATTACATATTTTTTTTGTGAGAAAACTAATTACATCTTTGACAACTGACTCCCCAAACAAATATAACGGAATTGGAACGTTTGAGGATCAAATGTAATCTTCTATTAGAATAGGATTTGAAATGCTTTAACAATTAAAAGTACTCTCTGCAACATTTAATGCTACATCAAGTTGTTTTTTCAAACTATAAACCACACGGTGTTGGCACTACGCCAATCTCGTGCATGCTCTAATGTGGCTTCCTAGTATAAGCGTCGCTCACTCACCATTGGCCATTGCACTGTCCATGGATAAGAACACAATTATATGTGGTACCCTCGAGGAAGATAAACCCATGGGGGGATGCATCACTTGAACAGATGGGAGGATGCTTTCACGCGTGCTGGTGAAGCCTTTTGTAATCGGAGGTTGACTGAACTGGCGAATAGAGCTTCAAGCACTGGAATCAAACTGACCTGCCAAGCAAGAGACGTCTCTGCCTGCCAACTTGCACCAAAGCCTTGTTTAATTTATGCTCCTATTTGCCAGGAAGCAATCAAGCAATCCGGAGGTATGTGCGTGCATGCTGAAACATTATATTTCCTCCGTTCCTAAATATTTGTCTTTGTAGAGATTTTAAATGGACTATCACATATGAATATATATAGACATATTTAGAGTGTAGACTCACTCACTTTGCTTTGTATGTAGTCACTTGTTGAAATCTCTAGAAAGGCAAATATTTAGAAACAGAGAGAGTATATCTTTTGGGGATGAAAATTTTCACGGCCGGTAAAATATGGTTCTGTTTGAAGTTTGAACGGCTGATTTGCACAACTAAACAGTCACTTGGCCCCTGGATGTTTACATGTATTTGGTAGTTTAGGATTTGTAACCCGCCTCATACCATATCTCTAGGAGAGGCTTCTTGCCCTTCAAGTTTGTACTTTCATATATACTCGCATGTGAGGCTCAATACAATATCCAATGCATTACGCCAATTCTCTCTATTCCCTTAGCCTAACCGATCCAAACCTTAGCCGTCGCAGCCGCTTCCACTCTGCGCCGCCCCCGGGGCGGTCGGTCTCCATGATCGCCATCTCGTGCCGCCCGTATCTAGGGTTCGTTCACCGATCCAGTTGATCGGCTGCCCTAAAGAGTCTTTTTCCTGATCCTTTGATCGGGATCTTCTTTCTGCCGGTCGTCTTGGTCGGCGTTTTGTTGTTGGTTTTTGATCTACAGATCGGTGTGCGTCGCCCGCCACCACCGTCGACCCCCGCGCCTCTACTCCGACACTGGTGCGACCACCCGGCCTCTTCTCCGACTCGGTGGCCTTGCATGACGCGGCGGCCCGTCACGACCGTCGTCCGCGCGTCTGCCCGCCATAGCCGCCCTGCTCCGAACGGGACTCATCCATCACCTCCCACCTCCGCTGTGTATGTATGGCCGCCTCTGCATGGCTCCGTGTTTGCCGTGACGCTCCTATTGTTAGCAACACCACCGCTACGACTGCGGGGGGCGTTTACATGTATTTGGTAGTTTAGGATCTGTAATCTGTCTCCTACCTTATCTCTAGAAGAGACTTCTTGCCTTCAAGTCTATACTCTTATATATACTCATCTGTGAGGCTCAATACAATACAACATCCAATGCATTACGTCAATCCTCTCTATTCTCTACTTACAGTGCAAATATAATACTCACGTTCTGGACCATCACGGCCAGTGAACCGTCTCCGAACCCGTAAAAAAAAGGTCACTTATCTCGCTGGACTAGTTAAACTGATGTTACACACCCATCAACATCTCCCATAACCTCCATTGGACAAGCAATTAAGCATTCAGGCTCGGTTTTCGATAACCCTGCTTTTGGCTCAAGTGGTGTCATATGCATTGCATATGGGCTTAGGGCAGCTGTCCCTGCCAAGCAAGAGACGTCTATCCCTGCCAACTTGCACCAAAGCCTTGTTTACTTATGCTCCTACTAGCTAGGAAGCAATCAAGCAACCGGGCCGTACGTACTCCTACGTGTACTCTGCAACGATTATCTTTTGGAGATGAAAATTTGCACGGGCGTTCAAAGTTAGTCTTGAAAAACGCATTAGGCCCTATATAGATGGAAGGAGGGAGTAGAACATATCTCCAACAGAGACAAGGTTGGCTCTTGCTTGCCGCCCGGTGATTAGGTGGCAAGATTGATCGCGGTCTACTAGAAGTGCAGGCCATCAACTGTACAAGGACCGTGACAGACGATACGAGATCCTCTCGACCACCACTGCTACAAGCTAGTGCGAGAAGAGAGACGAGGCATCACTAGCTAAGTTGCCCATTGGTGGGAGCATGGGCGGCGCTGGTCGGAGCCAACTGGTTGCTGCAAGGCGGTTTATTTAACAGTACTGCACGTGAGAAGGACCGCCGATCCGTTACTGATCCAACGGTTTAGTCCCAAATCAGATAGTGCTTGAGGTGGCCAATTGGGCACTACGATTGCCCAACGCATCGCTTGAACACCAATTCTAAAAGCTCATGAAAATAGCATGCATCATGTGAAATACTCCCTCTGTCTCAAAATAAGTGTCTAGACTTCGTACTAACTTTAGTACAAAGTTTTAATAAAGTTGAGACACTTATTTAGGACGAAGGGGGTAATTAAGACAAGATAGTGTCCCTATAATAATACACGAAACGTACACATATAAACTTCATGCTAGTTGTAGACAAATCATCATATGACATACATTAGCATTAGTGCGGAAGTTGATCGATTGGGCGCTACGGTTGCTCAACACAACGCTTGAACACGAATATAAAAGGCATAAGGAAGCAACATCATGTAAAATAAGACAAGAAACTCTTGTTAAAATAATATACTAAAAAGGACAAATACCAGCTTCATGTTATATATTAGCATTAGTTGCTCCCAGGTAGGTCCGTCATCCAACATGAGGCATATGCAAAAGGTATGCCTATATGTGTGGTCGTGTTTAACATATTGCCCAAGTATCGAACCTTAGAGCTATTTAAATGGTAGGCCATTGCTTTACCCGACCAATGGAACAAGACGATTTCTTTGTAAGGATGAAATCCAAGACACTGAAAATAAGGAGAGTTGTGGTTGGAATTCTGAGGCAAGTCCGTGATGTCAATAGAGTTTTCATCATCAGACTCCCATTCGAAATCATCTTTTGACACTACTTCACCGTCATCATCCATGAGGTTGACGTCGTTTTGTAGCAACCGCTCCATTTGATCACGCGATTGTAAGATCCATGGTCCATCTTTAGCTTCCACACTTGAATATTTTGTTACCACCGGCTGAAGATTGAGTTCATTCATCAGTACCCACTGCATCTGGCCAAGAGATTCATCAAGGAACCAAATTGCATATTTGCACTGTTGATGTGACATTGCACAATACACCCCTTTTTTCGATTTTCCTAAACGTGGTTTTCCTTTGTTTCCTTTTGGGAGCTTAATTAGCTGGTACTTATCATTAGATAAGTTTATTCTGCTAAAACCAAACCCCTCTTAATATTCAAAACCAAAGTCATTTTGGCAAGAAAAAATAAATAAAGAATATTTCGTACGGTGCGTCTGTGGTGTAAGTACACATACCTCAAAATATAACCATCTAAGTCACCAGGGACATAGAGCGCCATTTGCCAGTATGCAGAGTAGAACAAATACATTGCAGGGGGTTTCAGTCGGCAACCGTTCCGGTCACATCACATTCTCGCGCAAACGACCTCTCTTTCCAGTATCAAGTCTTTTGGCTAGAAGACATGAGATGACGTATGACAATGGTGGCCATTCTGTCGTGCCCCGGTTGATGATAAAAAGTCCGAGGGATCCATACCACCTCGTAATGCGGCGACACAGTAGGGTCATACACAAGGCAGAGGGTACTACAACAACGTGCAGAATAAGGCCACCAACATGTACGTGGTGATTTGGGCAACAGTGCCCACTACCGCGTGGCAGGCTTGACCACGTAATGACACTATCGCAATCGAAGTAAGAGAAGGCCATTGCAACAGTCATACAATGGCCAACCCAGGCTGCCGGCGTCGAGGTATTCGGGGCTGCTAGTGATCTTGCATGCAGTGGAACGCTGGGCAAAGAGCCTCGGGGTGTCCTGGTCTGCCTTCTTGTACATAACTCCGTCTAGCGAGAGTGGGAGGAGGATGGCGCGCAGAAGACGGTGGTCGTCGAGGTATGTGTAAGTACAAAAACCCTAACGCCTGGCAGACGCAGCGAGAGGAGACCAGGCTGCACGGCGGAAGGCCGCGAAGGATGTCCACCAGAACGTTGCGCACAAGATGTTCATGTTGACAAGATCTGATCGGCCGGCGGCGGCTGAGGTGGTAGACGATGGTGCGATTATCTAGGGCATGAAAGCGGCCGGCTTGGTATGGGGATGGAGCAGGCAAGTCTCGTCCATATTTATCTAGGGCATGAAAGCACGGATGGGAGCATGGGAAGGGAGCATGCAAGTCTCGTCCATATTTATCTAGGAGCGATCAACAAGCCCTAGCTAGTCCCCGACTCATACGTCCACGTCATCCTGTGTGGCACATGGGACGGATCAAAACGTGCTTTTTTTTAACCCAGTACACATGCAAGCGCTTATTTTCGTGATAACTATTCTGGCCTTGGGAATTGGGAGCATAAGACCTAATGCTAGTTTTACAGATCTAGAGCACGGAAAGTCCGGTGCCACGAGGATGTGGATAGAGATATGGGAGACCACTTCTTGTTGAACGCTTCTTTTTCTTATTGCCATATATGTATTTAAAATGAGCCCAAACACATCACGGTATTCAAGGAATATGTACTTGTGAACACATCATATACCCTAGAATTCTCTATTTAGTTGTACATAAATTTGATGGACATTATATTCATAAAATAGAAATATTTGATGATGTTTTGTAGATATTTATAGAAAATGATGAACACAATATAAGACCTTAAGGAGAGTAAACTAATGTGGATTAACTACTCTGATACAGTTTGTTTGCTTTCATTTGGTAGGAAATTTTGTTACTTCAGAAGAAAAGTACATTGCGATAGTAATGATGCAAAAATTACATTTTGTTTTCTTGGATTTAGAGTTAAATCCATTGTAACATTTTTATTATATTAAACATAAAACAATAGACAAAATATTATCTTAATTTTGCAAAAGAAAATGTGTGTTTCTAATAATTATTATTTAACGAATGTGTATCTTTACACACACACACATGTTATGTTCCTGAAAAATAATATACCCACTGATGTTCCAATAGAAACAACAAACATTGGGATCCAAGATGAATTACAACCAGATATAAAAGTTTGGTATAAATGATCTTTACATACCAACTTCATGTGCGCCCTCGCCGACCGCGGCACCGCCGGCACTGGGATCCTTTCCGAATCCAAGTGCCAGTCCTGTGGCAGGGTGACATTGGGGTAGGGGAGAGGCACGCGGTTCTCCCAGTGCCATTTTGCCTGATGCACTAGGAAGTTCACGCGCTGCCTCGGCCGACGGGAAGAAGCCGACGGGACCGGGGGTGGGGGGAGGCGGGGGAGAGGGGTGGCGGGCTCCTTGCCCTTGCATTTGCCTTTGCCGGAGAGTCGGCGGGGGCCGGTGCAGTGGCTAGGTTTGCTGCCACCGGCGGGGGAGCAGAGTGGTGGCGAGATCGGGACGGGGGGCTTCTGGAACGGATGAGGACGGCCCCCTGCACGCTTGGATTAAAAAAGGCCGACCGCCATCACTAACTCGTGGGCCCGAGATGGGCGGTCGTCATAAATTAAGCTGACCGCGGTAGTTAGACGGCCGCCAGGGGGGGACGCGGCGGACGCCGAGAAGGCGCGTGAGGCGTCCGATTTGGACCGCAAATGCGTCGGCACGGATGCGAAACAGATGCCTTTTACGAATGGGTCAGCGCGTTAGGCCTTCACTTTTGTCCGCGCCGACCTAAACGGACGGCGACGAAAAAAATGGATACCTGCGTTGGAGTTGCTGTAATGTCTTATAATATGTGACGGAGGGAGTATTATATATGTCCAACAGCATCGGCGCGGTCGACCTGCGCAAGAAGTTGTTCGACCTATGCCATGGGCATGGCATGATCTACGCACCCACGCGTCCATGATCTTGCCGGGCCACACGACGCTCAGCCATAGGTGATCCAGAAACGGCTTCAGCTCATTCGGCGTCCTCTCCAGCGTTATATCATGAAAGAATTCCTTATTTGGCATGAAGAAATATTTCTTCCCTATATAACATGAAGAAATATTTCGTTTCCCTATTTAACACTAAAGAAATTTTCTTCCCTATATAACACAAAATTTAAATTTTGTTTCCAATATAATACATCCGTTCATTTTTTGATCTAATGGTGTTAAATGACACATGAAATGACAAATTTACCCCTGGCACTAGAAACATCTAAGTCAAGTCAAGGTCACTGTCAGGAACACCGATGTTGGAATTGAATCCAACGTATGTATCCGTGTCCTGTACGTATACACGTGTATGCATTGAGTTCGTATAGGACTAGAGTTTTATACCGAATAGGCTAGCTTATGTTGGCAGCTGATATACATAGGTAGGATGGAACACTAGCCACCGTCAGGAGAGACCATCTTTCAGCGCCGTCCTCCGGCGGCTCCCCTCCGCCGGCGACCTCGGTCGTCGGTGGTGAGGGGGGTCGCCGGATCCACGTGCGTGGATCGTTTTTACTCCCTTGTAGTCTAGGTTTTTAGGTTGTTCATCGTCTTGGCTTCGGCGGCGAGATGACGGCGCTGAATAAAAATTATTCATATCCTTCCCTGACGAGGCCATCGGTCCTATGGTATGGAAACCAGTCTGCTCAAGCAAGGATGGCATGGCGACGGCGGCATCCTCGTGGTGGACCTGTGTCCTCGGGCTCCATCATTGCGACGGCGTTTGCTCCAGCGTCGGCGTAGAGCTTGGGAGGTAGTCCAGGAGCTGATGCAGATTGTGGTCTGCATCGATGACATCTGGAAGACGGAACGTGTGCTGGGTTCGTGGTTCGTGGATAGTAGGTATGGTTTTCTCCTTCGGCATCTTAGTCGTGGTGGGGTGCAAAATCTGGAGTTCAATGGCTTGTCCGGGATGTTGCTCCGGTCTGATTCGTTCAACGGCAATGGCTTCACTTTTGGTGAGCCACATTGGAGGTCCGCAAAGCTATATATCAGCGATGGAATCGTGTCGAGCTCGGGTGAGGAGGTGATCCGTCATTCATTTCTTCGGTGGCTGCTGTGGTGGTGTCGGAGACAGGTGACGGGCGTTGGTGTGAAGCTCAAAGATGTTTTACTATCTTTTCAGTTTTATCATGTCGGTTCTTACGTGACTTGTACTTTGTTCTTTATAATATAAATGAGACATGTATAACCATAAAAATGATATATATATATACATATATACATATATATATATATATATATATATATATATATATATATATATATATATATATATATATGCCGGGCGTTGGTGTGAAGCTCAAAGATGTTTTACTATCTTTTCAGTTTTATCATGTCGGTTCTTACGTGACTTGTACTTTGTTCTTTATAATATAAATGAGACATGTATAACCATAAAAAATGATATATATATATATATATATATATATATATATATATATATATATATATATATATATATAGGTAGGTACACCTTGTAAAACCGTGACCGACCCCAATCAGAAATTAGCAATAAAAATCCAAAGGCACCACATGGTCCTTTTGCGATCAACTCGGTGTGTCCTCGTATTGTTTTCTTTTTAACCTAGTATAGATGTAAGCGTTTATATACACGCGCATACATTGACTGAGCCGGCGTATTATTTTGAAATTTACGAAGTTATCGTAGGCTCCTTGTTGTCGATGGAAACATCTTCTCGCACTGAATACGCATCGCCGAAAATCCTGACTTGAATCCTGATGGGCTGGAAATACCACAGTCTCTCTAATCATCCAACAACAAATTGGTTCACGTGTCCTCGTATTGTTAGCGTGTGCGTTGTTTCGTCGAGTTGAACCCATCAAGCAAGCCAGCGGCCGGCCGTGTCGTTTCATCCGTGCGTGTGCAAAATAGCTTAAGAAATGCATCCAGCAGGGAGTTAGCTTGCTTGGTACGTGTGATCTTCAGAAATAAGACACCGGCTTATACTGTTACATTAAACGTGGACTCCACTCTTAAATAAGACACCGAAATAAAGAAGGACGCGTCTAGCCGACGGCTGTCCACTAGCATTCCGTGGTGGCCGGCCGAAAAAGATAAGTTTTTGTCTTCCTAATTCATATTAGAAAAAGTAAACAGGTGTGGACATATGTGAAGAGGATAAATAACTGCAAAGCATCCATGTGAATAGATGTGAACGCATTTAATTTGTGTTTTTAGTTTTTTTAAAAACCATAACTTTCAAACCGCGCGTCGAAATTAAGATCCGTTTTCATTTTTGGAACCCTCGTGGCGTGCTCTTCGAAACTAGATCCCGCATGGCTATGTTTTGACGAAAAAAAATTGTGCAATTTTCTCCCCGTTTTATGCAACTGCATAGCCGTCGGTGTGCAACTACCTGACAGGGATGTGCAACTTTTCTCCTATACCGTAAACATGCAGATTTCAATGATGGTGCAAAACTAAATCCTTCCAATGAGATGTGCAACTTCGTCTGTTACCCAGGCCAACTGCATAGTAGTTGATCTGCAACTTTTCCCTGCCCATGGATGTGCTTCACTATTTGCTGCATCGACCAACAACCT
This sequence comes from Triticum aestivum, assembly GCF_018294505.1. Taxonomy (NCBI): domain Eukaryota; kingdom Viridiplantae; phylum Streptophyta; class Magnoliopsida; order Poales; family Poaceae; genus Triticum; species Triticum aestivum. The sequence goes on from NC_057794.1 coordinate 591,069,765, forward strand.
AACAGTGGATGTGCAACTTCGTATACTGCCACAGCCAACTGTCTAACTGTGATTTGCAACTTTCTCTCGTACCCCATGGATATGTAGTTTTCCTGCTAGCACATAGCCCAAACCACCCCCTTAGTGAGTTTTGCAACTTTAGCACTCTGTTTGTATGCAAACTTTTTACTACCCTCATGAATGTCAATTTTTTACCATTCAACTGTCCCTGCCTATGAGATGTGCAACTTTGTATATTGCCCCTGGCCAACTACCTAGCAGACTATGTGCAACTCTGTTTGTTGGTCCCGCCAACTGAAAATACAGGTCCACAAATAGAGAGCGTAAGGAGTTGCACATTGACTAATAGGCAGTTGGCTTGAACAATAGACTAAGTTACACATATCCCTTGCAGGGGAGGTGGGGGTAGGGTGTGCCAACAGTGAAAAACTACGCATCCACGAGTAGGGAGGAGGGTTGCACAACGACTACTAGGTAGTTGGTCGGGACAGTAGACTAGTTGCACCATATAGCATGAAAGTTGGCATCGAAAAAATTTGTCGAAACATACCCATGTGGGATTTAGTTTCAAAGATCTCGTCACGAGAAATCCAACGGTGAAGACGGATCTAAATTCCGACGCATGGTTTGAAAGATATGATTTTTTAAAATTTTGAAAAAAAATCCGAAATAAATAGGCGTGGATCTGTTTTTCGTCACATGTGACAAGTCTGACCGCATTTAATGCTAGTAGTCACATGCACTAGCAGACAATACATGCATGTATGCATGCGAGTGACAGAGCGGCCGCTCCTTCTCTCCAACAAGCGCGCGCACTTTTAAGATTTCAGGAATAAAGAAAAGGATTGAATAGATGTTTGAGGGCAGAACAATCATTTCATGTGCCATTTAACACTATTTGCACAAAAAATGGTTGAAAGTGTTATATTGGAAACAAAATTTGAAGGCTATGTTAGATAAAGAACTATTTTTTAAGGGTCAAATAAGAAATAGAAGTTTTAGACAGTATTAAATAAAGAATTCTTTCTTATATCATAGCCAAGTCAGGGTCAAACTGCCACACACAAGTACAACATGGCGCGCAGCAATGTCCACACACAAGTCAATATGCCATTGGCGCGGCCAGAGGCGCGTGCACACGCGCACAGGCACAGCCAGGGTGATCCAGAAACGGCTGTGGCTCTTTTTCCCAAAATGTGAATGCCGCGTCCCCTCCTGACAATATTTCAGAGATCGTACTGTCACACAGCATGGCGTCCAGCACTGTCCAGGACTATGACTACCGATCAACTATTTGCCATGACATATACAACCCATCATAATTTCATAAGGGAGACCAGCCGCCCCCGCGTCGCCCTCCCTGGCGACATGGGGAAAGCTAGATCTGCGCCGCCAGCCTCCCTTCCACCCTCCCCATCGCTCGCCACCGCCGGAGGAGCGGCCGGCAAAGCTCGCGCCTGCTCCGGTGAAGGTGGCGGCGGGGCCCTTTCATCTTCCTCGACTAGGAGCTTGGCGAGCTGGCTGCCATGGCGGCGCGGGGCCGCGCGTCCGCGACGGAGTGGCCCGAGGTGGCGCGTGGCTGGAGGCTTGGGCGTGGCAGGCGCGCGAGGAAGCACGGCAGACGCGCGAGGAGGCGTGCGGCTGGGCGCGGTGAGCGGCTGCCGGGCGCGGCGTGGTGGTCGTCGTCAGATCAAGGGCGGTGCGTGGGCAGGGTGCCAGGCGCTGCTCCCCGCGCGGATCTGCGGCGCGCGGGGCGTGGGAGGCGCGCCGATGGCGCCCCCAGCGCGGATCTGCTGGGTGGCAGCCGGTTGTCTTCGGCGGCCGGTGGTTCTCCGCATGACAGAGGCACGACGTCGGTTCTGCTGGAGGCGTGAATTCCGCAGGCAGCAGGGCTCGATCTGGGTTTCTGCTGGCCGTGCGGGCGAAGTGGTGGTAGATGAATGGCACCTCGCCTGGTGTTGCATCCTCCTGTTTGGTGGTTCGGTGAGCTCGACGCTGCTTCGGATGGGAGGACGAGATGGAGGTGGCTGGAGGGAGAGGAATGGCCTCGTTGCGGTTGTTGCATCCTTCGCCGGGAGAGAAATGGCCGGCAGGCGTTGCATCCTCGAGGAGACGAATGGCGTTGTGCTTGGTTGCATCCTTCCGATGGGAGACGAATGGCGCCGCTAGGGGTTGCATCCTCCGTCCAGTGGGGATGCGGATGCAAGGTTGGAAGCATGTCGAGCTCGCTGGGGAGGTGCGGTTGGCCGTGGAGGCAGGGATAGTGGTTCGGTGTGTAGGTTCATCGGATCCTGGGTTTCGGGCTATGCAGGTGAAACTGCCGGCGAAAGTCGTACTCCGGTTCTGGCCGGAGTCATTGATGGCGGCGCTTTCAGGCGTCGTTCCCTCGTTGGAGGCATCGATGTAGCTGCTCTCACCTTGCCTTTCCTGACGTGCTCCGGGGGAAACTCTTGATCTAGTTTTAGATTGGACGATGGCGGCGTCTTTCGGCGTCGTGTTCTCTCTTGGGGGCATCGTCCTAGAGATGGATCCGGTCACAGGGACCCGTGGCTCGTGGGGATATGTGTGTTGTTTGCCGAAAGGCGCCGTTTGTATGGTTTTTGGGTCCGGTTTCCCTCATAAACTGGACCAACCCTCTTTCTCCTGATCAATGAATTTGGTAGATCAACTACCAACATTAAAAAAAAAACTATTTGCCATGACGGCTCGACGTTGGCCGCTGTTCTCGACACGACAGTGTACGCCTGCATGAAGAGTCAGTTTCAGGCCAATGTATGTCCACCTGCGGACTGCAGTCTGACTTTCGGCAAATTTGATAAATTTGACCTGTAGACGAAATCAAATTACAAAATGAACTGCTCGTGAAACTATTTCACGTGGGTGACCTTTTTGTGTGACGCCCGACACGAAGGCGTCACACTACATTGTGCAACGCCTCACAGATAGACGCTACACGCCTGGCCAACGTTGCACCCCAAACTGCCTAAAAATTGCTAAGTCATTGTGCAGAGCCTACGAGCTAGGCGCTGCACTGTATAGTGTGGCGCCTAGCTCTCAGGCGCTGCACTAGTGGTTGCACTACAAAATGAAGCAACCACTAGTGTAACGCCTAGAAGCTAGGCGCTACACTGTATAGTGTGACGCCTAGCTCTCAGGCGCTGCACGCTGACTTAGTAATTTTCGGATCACATGGATGCGATGCTGGCCAGGCGTGTAGCGTCTATCTGTGAGGCGTTGCACAGTGTAGTGTGACGCCTTCGTGTCGGGCGTCACACAAAAAGATCAGCCACGTGAAATAGTTTCACGGACAGTTCATTCTGTGATTTGATTTTGTCCATAGGTCAAATTTGTCAATTTTACCCTGACTCTCAGGGGCATCATTCTCAGCAAAAACAAAACCATCACTGCTCTCCAGAAACTTTACCCTCCAAAAGTAGAAGAGTTTCAGACACAAACTTTGACAGAACACTGAACAATAATATACGTATTTGAATAATCACTGAATTGCAGCTGCTACATTTAATTGCTGCTGTGATCTGGCACTGGCATGAATCAACAGTTCAACACTTGCGCCTGACGGTAACTGAACAACTGTCAACTCTGAACGTATCTTCGGGAAAGCCAGAAAAGAAACTGGTGCAGAATCTGTTATTACAATAATGTATCATTTCGACAAAAAATACCAGCTTTCCGGGAAACATATCTTCAGGAAGACTCATAGGCCAGGGCTAGTTCTGCAAAGAACATCCACTATGAAACATTTCTTGCGTTTAGCTGCTACTTTCTCTGTTTGCCTCGTCTTGTTCTGCTTCCTTCTTTGCCCGTGCAAATTTTGCTCTCTTCTTCATCTTGGCAGAAAGTTGCTTCTTTTCTTGGTTGTGCCTTCGACTCTATTCTTAGATGATGTCACTCTTAGCAGATGTGGCATTGTTATATTAATCTTGTTGATATATACGTATTATTTAGTCATGCATTAGGTGAGTCATGCATGTAAGAGTACGGTTGAGTCAGCCAGCGGAAGCTGCGGCAGTGTGTGCACATGTAGAGATGCGACCACTTGTGTACATGCAAGTTTATGGCTGGTTTAGCTAGAAATCACTGAACGTGGTTAGTTAGTAGTGAGGATAAATGGATAAGCATGTGTGTGTGCATCGAGCGTGAGACTAGCTCTAGGAGTTTTTTTTTTTTTGCGGGGGAGCTCTAGGAGTTTGTTAGCTAGCCATATGCATGTGCATGCTGGCCGGGTCATTTGGATCATGGGTGAGTTGGTTAGTGGCCGAGTATGCCGGCCAAGTTAGTGCGTGAGTACATGGGTTATCGTCCGGTTTTTTTCGTCTAATTTTTTTCGTGAAAAAAAAAGTTCGTCAAAACCTATCAACATGGAATCTAGTTTTGAAGATCTCGATGCGAGGAATCCAATGATGAAAAACGGTTCGACATTTGGACGCACGGTTTAAGAGATAAAACGTTTTGAATAAACGGATCTACGAAAAAAGGGAAAACTCCCAGATTGCGACAAGTGGCGCGCTGCATGTGCGTCACTTATCGCGACCTGGGAAAGTGGAGTGTTCTTTGCAACGAGTACTCCTTAATTAGTGATTTCGTGAGTAGATGTGCATCCGGGAGCAGAAAACTTTTCTTCGGGGAACCAAGTTCAGTTCTGTCACATCCCTAGTCTGGTATGACCTAGGCTAGTTAGCCATTTGTGCATCATATTTAAATTTCATTTAAATTTGAAATGAGGATTGGTGGAACCCTCAGAATCATTTTTGAAAATGACCCAAATAAAAATTTCTCCAAAAGGGTCCAAGAAAATGCTCATGTTGCCCTCTGAAAATATTGGTCAGAGATAAAAATCAAAACAATATTTTTAGGAGCTCATGGACATTTATTTTGGCCATTTGGATTAATTCGATAAATATTTGCATTGGAAATATATTTCTATATATATGAAATATGGTCCAAAAATTATGCCAATTATAAAAGAGCTCTGGAATAATATATCTAGCCCCTGCAAAAATTGGCATAAGGAAATTAAATGATTTAATATATTTATTAAATCAAACAAATGTCAGAAAATTAGAAAAGAAAACAGAAATAAAAGAAGGAGGGGCTTACCTGGGGCTTCCCCTGTGCAGCCCAGCCGCAGCAGGCCGGCCCAGCCCACCTGGCCCCCCCTCCTCTGTCGTCTTCCTCCCCGACAGGGGAACGGCGTGTGCCCGACGCTCGCCGGCACGCGCGCGCGCCACCTCCCCCCCTGCTGGCCACCTCCTGCTTCCCCGGACTCCCTCGATGCCCCGGACGAAGCCACGCAGCTGCCCCGCACCGCTCTCACTCTCCCCTCGCCCTCCTCTTCTCCCCCTGCTCTCTCTCCCTCTCACCCGAGAACCGCCGCCGCCGCCGACGGGCATCACCGTAGCCACCAGCCTCCCCTCGCCTCCCTGAGACGCTTCCCAGCTCCGCCTCGACCCCCTCTACCTCCTCGTCAAGCCATGCACCTCCGGACGCGCTCCATCGCCGACGCCGTTGTCTTCTTCACCACCGACGCCGGAGATCGACCTCGCCGCCATCACCGTCAATTCGCCGGACGCAGGACGTCCCCGAGCACACCGGCCTGCTCTGCGAGTCCGCCGTGAGCCTCTCTTCCTTTCCCCTCACCTCTCTCTCTCGCGCGTGCCCTGTAGCCGCTGCCCCACGAGCGCCCGAAGCCGCCGTCCGCCAGGGTCGGCGAGCTCCGTGCCCCCGAGCACCTCCGCCTCGCGTAGATAGCTCGATGTGCTCCTGCTGCCTCGTAGCTACCGCCTGTGCCCTCCGTTCGCTCGAACGCGAGCTGCAGCCCCACGCCCGCGCTATCCCGAACTCCGGCCGCCGCCCCGAGCTCCGCTCCGGCGCCCCCGCAGCCCCCCATCAGCTCCCCTGGTTGCGGACGAAGACGGGCTACGCCCCGGTGGTCTTCGCGCGATCAAACGCTGTCTGTAACGCAAGTCCGGCGAGTCGCCGCCGCGCTAATGGTCGCCGCCGGCCAGAACTCCGGCGGGCTGACGTGGCTTAGTTAATTAGTCACTAACCCCCCACCTACTGACGCTGACAAGTGGGCCCCAGGGCTTAGTCAAAGCTAACCAGCCCAGGTTTGACTCGGGGTTAACCCCCTGTCACTGACGTGTGGGTCCCACACGTCAGATTTGACCTGGACAGCCGCGTTGACCCGCTGATGTAGTGATGACGTTATGCTGACGCAATTATACATTTTCTGGAATTAAAATAATTCAGAAAATCCAGAAATTGATTTAAACTTCAAAAATTCATATCAATTCAACCGTAGCTCAGATTTAAATAATTTATATATGAAAAATTATCAGAAAAATGCAACCTTTCCATCTGTACTAGTTTCATGCATGAAAAACCAACTTATACATGCTGAATATGGGAAAACACATTATGGCATATATAAGAGACCTAATTTAGAAATGCATTTGAACCTTTGGTTCAAATGGACTTCAAACCAATTGAACACTAGTTGCATTAGCTCAACAGCATCACATCTACGTGCCATGTTCATGCATCATATTGTTGCATATGATTGTGTATTGATTGCCGGCACCATTCCTTCTCGATAGGTCCTGCTCCGGAGACGTTCCAGAGTACCTGTCTGTGAAGCAGTGCCTCCCTTGTTGATTTACCAGGCAAGCAAACCCCCTTGTTCATTTCGATAAACCCTACTCTCTCGCTCCTGCTCTCAGTTATTGCATTAGGACAACAACGATTCATCTGCTACTTTGTGCTGCGGTAGTTAAACCCATTCCTCTACATGACCTGTCATTGCCACAGTAAATAGTTGAAACCCACTAGCATGTGTAGGAGTTGATTGAAGCCACTGATGTGTTCCTACCATGCTATGCCTGCTATTGCTTAGAGTTGTGTCAGGTCTGATTCATTGGGAATGAATTGGAGTGTTACGATATGTTCTGATGCTGAGAGTTAAGTGTGTAAACACGATTTGGTAAAGGTAGCGGTGAGAGGCCATGTAGGAGTACATGGTGGGTTGTCTCACTGGAACCGTCCTTAAGCACTGAGTTCTGTGTATGTTGTCCAATGACTCGATACTACCACACATTGGGTTCCGGTAACTCGACCCCTCTCGGCTTATTAACCAACTTGGTCTCTGTCCAGGAGTCGCAACTAGTTTCTGGTGTTTGTAGGTAGTGTTAGTAGTCTACCAAGTGGCACCCGGCCAGGTGGGCTTGGGACAGACTAGGCACCAGTGGCACGGTGTACCAAGCGTAGATCCATCCGGCGAGGTGGGCTTGGGAACCCTGCACACATTGTTTTGGGGCCGTGAGTGAAACCCCGGCCGGATCTCCTTGCGGATGGAACCCGAATAGGCGATAAACCTGGATTAGAGTCTTGTGTGGTTAGTCAGGTCGTGGCCGACACCCTCGCCAGGCTTCCGCTTGAAGGTTGCCGAGATACATGACGTGTACATGGCGGTAAGTGGCGAGAGCGTGTGTGAAGAAGTACACCCCTGCAGGGTTAACATGATCTATTCGAATAGCCGGGTCCGCGGTTATGGACTTCTTGGATGCTTACATGGTACATAGACAACTTGAAGTGGATACTCTAAAATGCTCAAGACAAGTGTGAGTGCTATGGATGGCCTTCTCGTAGGGAGACGGGGATGAATCCATAGTAGTGTATTGTGTGGTGTTTAGTGGACTCGTGTACGTTGTTCCACCTCCAGAGTTTCTGGTAGTCGTAGAACAGGATAGCCACAGAGTCAAAGCTGGCTTGCTGCAACCAAACCCCACATTACCCTCTTGGTACAAATGCATGTATGATAGGATCTGATGTAAGTCTTGCTGAGTACCTTTGTATTCATGTTGCCTTATTTATGTTTTTGCAGCGGAGACTTCGGTCTTACTAGGGTTCTCATGGACTTCGACTAGTAGCTAGTACCTCAGCTACGATCTTGATCGGATGTTGTAGATAATCCGGCTTCCAGCCTTTTTCATTTATAGATGTCTGTACCCAGACATGTAATGCTTCCGCTTGTTGCTTGTATGCTCTGTATGACGGGTCTTGTGACCCCTGTTTGCAATAAATGCTATGATGGCTCTTCTGAGCCTTTATCTATATAATTGTTGAGTTATGCTGTGATGCCATGTTGTACAGCACATACTTGCATGTTATGCGTACGTGTAATGTGTAGTGCTATGTGTGGGATCTGACTATCTAGTTGTTTATTCTTAGTAGCCTTTCTTACCGGGAAATGTCTCCTAGTGCTTCCACTGAGCCCTGGTAGCTTGCTACTGCTCCAGAACACTTAGGCTGGCCGGCATGTGTCCTTCTTCGATCCTGTGTCTGTCCCTTCGGGGAAATGTCACGCTTTGAGTACCGGAGTCCTGTTAGCCCGCTACAGCCCGGTTTACCGGAGTCCTGCTAGCCCAGTGCTACAGCCCGGACCCACTTGCTGATGACCGACACGTTCGAAGCTGGGTCATGGATGCCTGTCCCTGTAAGTCTGTGCCACTTTGGGTTTACGACTAGTCATGTCAGCCCGGGCTCCTTATCATATGGATGCTAGCGACACTATCATATACGTGAGCCAAAAGGCGCAAACGGTTCCGGGAAAAGGTAAGACGACACCCGTGGGGATACCGTGCGTGAGGCCACAAAGTGATATGAGGTGTTACCGGCTAGATCGATGTGACATCGAGTCGGGGTCCTGACAAGTTCGGAGGCTTTTCAACGGGTAGGCTGCAGAGGCAGGGCCCTGGGCCTTTTGGACAGCAGGCCCATAGAAGCAAATTGCTCCGGTAACCAGCAGGACCATGCGGGAAAGAAAATAAATCTCAAACTGATCACTAGACATAGGCGGCTAGGGCACAGCCAGGATTCACCCAAACCACGACTTCCCCATCAATCTACCACCCCGGCCTTCCATGGTCTATAGCCCGCTCACCAATAAGCCATCCTTCCCAATCCCAACTAAGGTATCACGAATTACTGTACTTTAATCCTCTATTCGACTATTAGCGTGAAAATTGTTCTTCTAGAATGGTTAAATTTGTTCAAAATAAAATTTCCATTTTCTTGTGTGAAATTTCTATTTTGATGTACCTGTTATTGAACCTTCCTATTTGATGATGTATTTTGTGATTTAGAATTGCCTAGATTTTTATTTTATTTTTTGCCTAAGTCGATTTGCTATGACCTGTTGGATAAAAAATGAGGGGCAGATGAGTTTATTATTTCTTCAACTGCTCACCGCTACTCATCTTCGTCGAGAAAACAAGCGAGATTTCTTCTTCCTCAAATGATCAACTCTCTTCCTCTCCTCCGACTGCGACGACGCACCTGACTAGCACTCATCACGCCGTCTCGAGATCCCATGAAGGTTATGTTAGATAATAACGAGATAAAAGAGACACGAGAGCACACAGATTTTTACGTGGAAACCCTTGCGGGAAAAAACCACGGACGCACGAAGGCGCGATCACTATGAGGAGGAGTATTACAAGCACGAGACGACAGGCCGTCTGAGGTGCGGCTACATGGGGTATATATAAGGGACAACACATAGAAGTCCTTGTAGGACAAGTAAACGAGTTGTACTCGTACGCGTCGGTACCAACGCAAAAGGCCCACACCGTATGTACTACGTCTAGTCCAATACGGTACTAGAATTTGGATCACAATTTAACAATCTCCACCTTGAGCCAAATTCCCTCCAGTAGTCGAAGAAAGTGAATAACTCCATCCAAATCAGCTTAAACACCTTGTGCGTTAAAGTCCATAGGACTAGTGAGAAATACCAACTAAGCCTGAGCAAAGCTCAAAATTATTGGTCGGAACTGGCTTTGTCATCATATCAGCTGGATTATCATGAGTACTTATCTTGCATACCTTTAAATCGCCTTCAGCAACAACATCTCGAATATAGTGATATCTGACATCAATGTGCTTTGTCCTCTCATAATACATTGGATTCTTTGTAAGATATATAGCACTTTGACTGTCAGTAAATACGGTAGGGCAAGATGAGTCTCCACAAAGCTTAGTGTACAAACCTCTCAACCAGATAGCTTCTTTGCATGCCTCAGAAATAGCCATATACTCGGCATCAGTAGTTGAACAAGCCACAATAGACTGCAAAGTTGCTCTCCAACTCACAGCACAACCACCAATGGTGAAAACATAACCCGTGAGTGATCTTCTCTTATCCAAATCACCAGCAAAATCAGAATCAACAAAAGCAACAAGTCCATCTCTAGTTTTCCCAAACTGTAAATAAGCATTAGAAGTACCTCGCAGGTATCTGAAAATCCACTGAACTGCTTTCCAATGTTCCTTTTCAGGATTAGCCATGTATCTACTGACAACACACAATGCATATGATAAATCCGGACGAGAACAAACCATGGCATACATAAGTGAACCAACTGCACTTGAATAGGGAACTCTAGACATGTACTCAATATCGGCATCTGACTTAGGACATAAAGCTGATGATAATTTGAAGTGTGCAGCTAACGGAGTACTTACTGGCTTGGCATTATGCATATTAAAACGACGAAGAACTTTATCAATATATCCCTTCTGACTTAGATATACTTTTCCAAACGGTCTATCTCTGGATATTTCCATGCCAAGTATTTTCTTTGCTGCACCCAAATCCTTCATCTCAAATTCATTACTCAATTGCTTCTTTAGTTCATTAATATCTGACATACTCTTTGCAGCAATAAGAATATCATCAACATAAAGGAGCAAATAAATAGTTGAACCTTTGATAGTTTTCAAATAAACACAACTATCATAATTAGACCTTTTGAAACCTTGAGAGAGCATAAAGGTGTCAACTCTCTTGTACCACTGTCTAGGGGATTGCTTCAATCCATAAAGAGATTTCTTTAACTTACATACAAGCTTTTCTTTTCCAGGAATAACAAAACCTTCAGGTTGTTCCATATAAATATCCTCTTCTAATTCTCCATGTAAGAATGCAGTTTTAACATCCAATTGTTCAAGCTCAAGATCATGCATGGCAATAATACTGAGTAAAGTGCGAATAGAGCTATGCTTCACAACAGGAGAAAAGACTTCGTTATAGTCAATACCTGGAATTTGACTGTAACCTTTAGCAACTAACCTTGCTTTATATCTTGTCTCATCATGAGGAGAAACACATTCTTTCCTCTTGAAAACCCACTTGCAACGAATAGGTTTCTTCTCCCTAGGTAATCTTACTAAATCCCAAGTGCCATTCTTTTCAAGTGATTCCATCTCATCATGCATAGCAGTCATCCACTTATTACTATCACCAGAAATAATAGCCTCGGAATATGAAGAAGGTTCAGCATTACCTTCAATTTCTTCTACAACAGATGAAGCAAAAGAAACAATATTGCACTCTTCAATTAACCTGTCAGGTTTATTAATACCCCACCTGACTCTGTCACGTGCGAGATTCCAACTAGGTGGAACAATAGGCTGATTTGGAGTGGGAGTGACATGATCATCGTTAACGACGGGTTCATCATGTGCATCAACAATTTCATTACTAGATGTATCACCCGAGTCAATAACATGCTCCACCTGAACAGTAGGCTGCTGAATAGGAGGCTGTTGTTCACTCTCAACAGGAACATTAGTAGATGAAACATCATGTAACATAGCAGATTCATTAAAGATAACATTTCTGCTAATAATAATCTTCTGGGTTTCAGGATTCCACAATTTAAAACCTTTAACACCAGACTTATAACCAAGAAAGATGCACTTAACAGCCCTAGGCTCCAATTTTCCATTATCAACATGAGCATAAGCAGTGCAACCAAAAACTCTCAACTGTGAATAATCAGCAGGTGAACCAGACCATACCTCAATTGGAGTTTTCTTATTAAGAGCAATAGATGGTGAACGATTAATGAGATAACAAGCAGTGGAAGCGGCCTCAGCCCAAAAACGCCTATGCAAACCTGCATTGGACAACATGCAACGAGCTCTGGAAATAATGGTCCTGTTCATGCGCTCAGAAACACCGTTTTGTTGAGGAGTATAAGGAACGGTGTAGTGTTTAACAATGCCTTCAGACTTGCAATAGTTTTTAAATTGCTTCGAACAGAATTCCATACCATTATCAGTGCGAAGTATTTTTACCTTCTTTTCAGTCTGCCTTTCAATCATAATCTTCCACTCCTTGAAAGCTGAGAATGCTTCATATTTATGCTTCAAGAAATAAGGCCAAACTTTTCTCGAATAATCATCAATAATAGTCAGCATGTAACTAGCACCACCTAGTGACTTTCTTCGATATGGTCCCCATAAATCAGAATGCACATAATCAAGAATACCTTCAGTTGTATGGGTCGAAGTATTGAACTTCACCCTCTTGTGTTTGCCGAAGATACAATGCTCACAAAATTTCAGTTTACCAGGTTCATATCCATCAAGAAGACCTCTCTTATTTAACTCTGCCAAACCAAGTTCACTCATATGTCCAAGACGCATATGCCAAAGGTTAGCAGCATCACAATCAGAATTCTTTGAAATAACTGGAGTAGCGTTACCTGAAGCGGTAGAACCTCGAAGGTAATAAAGACCATTGGTCGAACTTAAGTCACCTTTCATCACAACAAGGGAACCTTTGGTGACCTTCAAAACACTATCTCCACCTGAATATTTGTACCCCTTTGCATCAAGGGCACTCATAGAAATAAGATTTCGCTTCATCTTCGGAATATACCGAACATCTGTCAAAGTTCTGATTATCCCATCAAACATCTTGATTCGAATAGAACCTATGCCTTCAATCTTGCATGGTGAATTATCAAAACCCAAAATGGAACCAGCAGAAGTAGTGGAATCAAAATTATTAAACCAATCTCTATGCGGGCACATATGAAAAGTACATGCAGTATCAAGTACCCACTCATCATTGGTCTCAGCACATCTAGCAATAACGACAAGAGCATCATCGGAACTATCATCACGAGCAACGTTAGCAGAATTTTCACCTTGTTTGTTAGCTTTCCTCTTTTCTTTATTCTGCAACTTGAAACACTCAGAGATGTCATGCCCATCTATTTTGCAATACCTGCAATACTTGTCTCTGGATTGCGACCGGCCCCGGTAGCCGTTCTTACTTTTGCCTCTGTTTTCATTATTGGAGTTCTTCTCCTTTGTCCTGCCACGAACAGATAATCCCTCTGCTTGGGATGAACTTGAACCATCATGAGGCACCATTAATTTCATCTTCTCCTTAGAGTTCAAAGCTTCATAAACTTCATTAAGTGTGAGAATATCACGATTGTATAATATGGTGTCTCTAAAATCGGTATAAGAACTTGGCAGTGAACAAAGTAACATTAAAGCGGTATCTTCCTCTTCATACTTAACCTCCATTGCAGCTAGATCAGATATAATCTCCTTAAATTCTGAAATATGATTCAAAACATTACCTCCCTCGGGTAACCTGTGCAGGAATAATTTTTGCTTCAGATGCATCTTGCTGGTGAGATCTTTAGTCATGCAAATCGCTTCCAGCTTTAACCATCACTACTAGGAAAAGGGCTATAGATGGAATTGACACTAATGGCGCACCAGACATGTGGTGCGCCATTACTATATACTAATGGCGCACCATGTGTTGGTACGCCATTAGTGTCCAAATACTAATGGCGCACCACATCCACGGTGCGCCATTAGTAAAAATATTTTTTTTAAAATTTTGTTCAAAACTAATAATGGCGCAACTAGTAATGGCGCACCACTCCCACGGTGCGCCATTAGTAAAAAAAAATTTAAAACTTTTTTTTGAATTTTTTTCAAAACTACTAATGGCGCATCGTGGGAGTGGTGCGCCATTACTAGTTGAACTAGTAATGGCGCACCATGCCACGGTGCGCCATTAGTAACTTGGCCACCACTTCCACCGAATGCACCCCTCCCCCCCCCCCCCCCCCCCCCCGTGGATCGCCTTTTCAGTTTTAAAAAAAATAAAAGAAAATGATGAAAATGTCAAAAAAATAAAAGAAAATAAGTTTCCCATGTGATATGTGGCCTAGTTGTTGGGAAAATTTGCAAATATGAATTTTGACTTCATTTGCAAAATCTCGCGAGAATTTGTAAAAATGGGCATAACTTTTGCATACTAACTCGAATGAAAAAGTTTTTTATATGAAAAATCATCTACTCGAAAAGTTACATCCAAATTTTCAAAATGGGAACCCCGTTAAACATTTTCAAAATCCTCAAAAACCTAACAGAAAAAAAGATACGGGGCTTTTAAGATCTGGAGAGGCAAAAAAATTTAAAAAAATTCAAACTTACTAATAGCGCACCTGCCCATGGTGCGCCATTAGTATCTTCCCTCCTTCAAAATTCAAAATAAGTCAAAAAAATAAAATAAAATTACTAATGGCGCACCTGCCCATGGTGCGCTATTAGTATCTTCCCGCCTTCAAAATTCAAAAAAAATAAAAAAAATAAAAAAAATTACTAATGGCGCACCTGCCCGCGGTGCGCCATTAGTATGCCGTATATATGGCTGGTTGTGGTCCTCTCCTCCTTATCTCTTCATTGCACCTCTCCTACACTCCATCTCCTCCTCTCCTCCACTCCATCTTCCCTTCTCTCCTCCACCATACTTCTCCTCTCCGGTGACCTTCTCCTCCTCTCTGGCGACCTCCTCCTCCCTCCTCCCCTCCCCTCCCCTCACGGTTTCTTCTCCCTCCTCTCCGGTGAGCTCCTCCTCCCTCCTCTCCGGTGAGCTCCTCCTCCCTCCTCTCCGGTGAGCTCCTCCTCCCTCCTCTCCGGTGAGCTCCTCCTCCCTCCTCTCCTCCCATCCCCTCATGGTTTCTCCTTCCTCCTCTCCGATGCTCCGGTGAACTCCTCTCCAGCGACCTCCTCCTCCTCCTCTCCGGCGATGTAGGCGAGCGCCTCTCCGTTGACCTCCTCCTCCTCCTCTCCGGCGAACTCCTCTCCAGCGAACTCCTCTCCGGCAAAAGACCACGGCAAAAGAACGTACAAGATCCAAAAACAGGAACAAAATTTGAAATAATGTCGTGCCAAAAAACAAGCAAAAAAAACGAGCAAAAAATGGGCAAAAAATCACGATCCAGATCTAAATTCAAAATGGCGCATCACTAATGGCGCATCACTAAACAGTGCGCCATTAGTATGCCCAAGTTACTAATGGCGCATCCCGTTGTTGTGCGCCATTAGTATGCCAAAGCACCTGGGTATACATGGCCCCTGGGAGGCATACTAATGGCGCACCGTGGCCTATACTAATGGCGCACCAGTGGTGCGCCATTAGTATACCAGATACTAATGGCGCACCAGTGGTGCGCCATTAGTAAAAATTACTAATGACGTGCTAGTAATGGCGCACCAGTGATGCGCCATTAATGGCCAAATTAGGTGCGCCATTAGTAGCGGTTTTTCTAGTAGTGCATAGAGCGGCGGCAGTTTTCTCGTTCAAAACTTCCTGCAAAATATTATTATGCAAATGGAGTTGAATTTGTGACAAAGCCTTACAATCAATTCTTTTCTCCTCAGCAGTCCAGTCCTCAATTCGGTTCTTCCCAAAACTATCCAGTGCTACATCATAGTCGGTCTGTGCCAACAACGCCCGCATCTTGACTTGCCATAGGGGAAATCTTGTGTCACGGTCCAGCGGCGGAAGATCGTACTTCATGGAAGCCATGAGTAGATAAATCTATATACACAAAGTAGTACAAGCCGATAGAAAATTCTTGATAGAATTAATTTGCGGAGTGAACAAAAATATAGGATAGATAGCACCTGGTAGAGTAACTGGTTGGACGTAGCAATTGAAGATCTGAACCAATACTAGTACCCTCGAGGTGAACAGTACTCCAAAATTGATCAGTACTAGTACTATGCACTAGTAGCTGAGCCGATCCCTTTGTGTGATGACTTGTAGCGTGGAAGTAGTAGATCGATTAGGCGCTGGCTTGACCACGTGAAAAGGTGGAGCAAGCAAATCGTCCCTGATGCCTCGGGACTTGAAGCTCGTACATGGAGCAGCAGCAGCGGTAACTCGGACTCGGCGACGTGCGGCTGGCCAGCTGTCGTGTCGAAAATCGATCTCCACTCGGATTCGACGGATCGCCCAGACGTGCGCCGCCGCGCACGTAACCTAATCTCTCGTCTCAAATCTCGTATCTGTAACCTCACTTCTGATACCACTTGTTAGATAATAATGAGATAAAAGAGACACAAGAGCACACAGATTTTTACGTGAAAACCCTTGCGGGAGAAAACTACAGACGCACGAAGGCGTGATTACTATGAGGAGGAGTACTACAAGCACGAGACGACAAGCCGTCTAAAGTGCAACTACATGGGGTATATATGAGGGACAACACATAGGAGTCCTTGTAGGACAAGTAAACGAGTTGTACTCGTACACGTCGGTACCAACGCAAAAGGCCCACACCGTATGTACTACGTCTAGTCCAATACGGTACTAGAATTTGGATCACAATTTAACAGGTTATGTCTAATCCAACCAAGAAACTAATACGAGAGCCCCCTTGCCCTGCCAAAAAAAAACACATGTCCATGGTCGCCAAAATTATAGGAAACATCTTTCGAATGAAGATCCATCAATACAATTTTTGTAACATATTTAAATAAGTGATCAAAATTTGATCCAAAATACGAGGTGCCTAATAAACCCGGGTGGAGAGTGTACTATTAATACATTGTTGCTTTTTTTTACGACATGTTAAAATGGTGCATCAGGGTTGCTTTAATTCCGGCTCCGCCCCTGCTCCATGGCATGTGTTCTTGAAAGAAATCCCAAGAAAGTTGTGAGGTGGAAGGAGAAGCGGTGTTGCGAGAGGGGGCGCCAACAGACATAACTATCCCACACCCAACTTTTATTTTAGTACTACAATTGTCCACCGCTAGATTTCTTTCCATAGACGGTTCTTATTTTTACTAATCATTGTAAAACTTGTACAGTAGAGCACAGGCTCATCAAATCAATCCCCTCGGTTAACCTTCTGATGACCAGTGGTACAAGAGGAATTTGATCATTCTTGTCTCACGGTTCTAGAAAATTGGTTGTGTCACTGGTAGAAAAAGGGCCTATAGTCCCGGTTCGTAAGGGCCTTTAGTCCCGGTTCCTGAACCGGGACTAAAGTGTCGGTACTAATGCCCCGACCCTTTAGTCCCGGTTCAATCCAGAACCGGGACTGATGGGCCTCCACGTGGGCAGTGCGCAGAGCCCATGCAGGAGACCCTTTGGTCCCGGTTGGTGGCACCAATCGGGACCAATAGGCATCCACGCGTCAGCATTTCTGTGGCTGGGGTTTTTGTTTTTTTTGAAAGGGGGGGGGGGTTGGGGGTTTTGGGGGGTTAATTTAGGTGTTTCATATATTGTGTTAGCTAGCTATAATTAATAGAGAGAAGTGTCCTCTCTTACGTCCGTGCTTGGTCGACGCTACGTACTATACATACGTATAGAGAGGACTAGACACGCTAGTTAGCTAGTAAGCAAACGAAGGAAACAGAAGATCGTCATGAACATATATGCATACAGAGAGAAGTGATATCGACCACCTCTCCTTCTCCGAGAGATTGGTCGAACAACAAGTTCTCTTATATCTATCCGACATTACCGGCTACATATATACAATAATTATCTCTTACAAATATAATCATACGGACTCATGGTCCACATAGTATTCTCCGTCTTCAGCGATCACTTGGTCAAGAAAGAATGCCGCCAATTCCTCTTGAATTGCTCGCATGCGAGTTGGTGCTAGGAGTTCATCCCTCTTCCGAAACATCTAATTTGAAGAAGGGGGTCAATACATATATATATGAATGAATGAAACTCAATACAAATGATGGTAATAAAATAAAATTGTGAATGTTGTTATTTACGTACTTCATATTGTTCGTCAGAGTACCCGCCCCGCTCACAGGTCGTGTGGCGGATGGAC
The DNA here is from genome assembly GCF_018294505.1 of Triticum aestivum. Classification (NCBI taxonomy): domain Eukaryota; kingdom Viridiplantae; phylum Streptophyta; class Magnoliopsida; order Poales; family Poaceae; genus Triticum; species Triticum aestivum. The sequence continues at coordinate 591,087,746 of NC_057794.1, forward strand.
TCGCAGACGTAGTATCCACAGAAATCATTCCCTTGTTCCTGCCACAACCACTTAACAAGTGGTTGAGGTTAATCAAACTGATAAGCAAGAATGCTAAATGGTATTGATGAAACTAGCGCTTGAATCACTAGGAGATGCGCGGAACATGCTACTATAGTACTTACTTTCGGGTGTCTAAATTCCAGCTCCTTCGGCAGTCCCGGAACTTTTCTGGTGAATTTTCTCCAAACCCTGCCGGACAAAGAAAACAATTACTTGATATCAGGAAATGAACAAAGTTGCTGATATGGTGGATAATGATCGATTTAACTTACTTCTTGAGGATTTCAGTCATGTCCGCATATTCCTTGGGATCTTTTCGTTTAGAGTCCAAGACGGTTACTACTCCCTGCTCAAGCCTAATCTCTAGGAGAATATAGTGGAAACTGCACACGCATGCATAACTCATCAATTACATTACTATAACCTGGACTAATATATAAGGGAAACCGAATATGCACAAGACAGTAACACTCACTTGAAGTTGTAAGGAAAGAGTATTATATCTTTGTTTTCATTTTTTTTGAATGATCGTAGCAAGTTGGCCTCGGTATCTCCGGGACGATGTTCAACCTCAGTTGCATCTATGAGATATGTGTTAACGAACCCAATATCACCGATTTGTCTTTTCTTCAATTCGGCGATCTTCATTCTGCATAATATAGTGAGGATAATTATAAATACATGCAATGAAAGAGATGAGCTATATAGAGAGACTTAATGACAGAAGTAGTAGTACTTACAAACAGTAGCAGGTGATCGTTGTTTTATCGAGGGCCAATTGATTGAAAAACTGATAGAACTCCTCAAATGGAATAGGCAATAGTTCAATTCTAACGAGGTCATGCTCCGGTTTAACTCTCGCATACAAAGTACTCCTCCCCCTAGACTCTCTGCAGATTTTCAAGTACCAATCATGTAATCTTCGCATCATCGTTGTTAAAGATTTTTCATCTTTGACGAGAGGCTTCCCGTACTCGTATCTGTGTATCTGCACCTCCATGGGATCATAATGTACATCGTCGGGCAGGTAATCGTCAACATTGCCATAACCGGGCACCATCCTCGGATCGACGATGTCGCTAGGCACCTTGAGGGGGGGGGCACGATTGCTTCGCTTGTTCGCCGAGCTGGGCAATTTTTTTCCCAGCTGCTCGTCGTTCTTTCAGCCTTTGATCACTGACTGTACTTCCCGACCGCTCTGCTTCGGCCCATGTATTTGCAATAATGCGCTCATAGTTGCCTTTCGGTGGAGACTTGGGTGGTTTTGGCAAGGCAGCCAGAGTGTGCTTCACTTTCACCGGATCTACCTTCTCCTCCGGAGGTGGATGTCTCTTTGCTTTCAACCCTTGAAACCAGTCATCCACTTCGGTTCGCGCGATCTTCGCGTTCTCCTCCGGGGTCCTCTCGTATGGTAACTTCTCTGGAGTCTTCAGAGAAGGACCGAATCTGTATGTCCTCCCGCCTCTGGTTCTACTGCTAGACGCTGACCGAGCAGACGGAGCTGTTGTCTTCTTTACTTGCTTACGAGGTGGAGGAGAAGGACTATGACGCGCCGGAGCAGCTGGAGCGACGGCAGGTCTCTTCCGCCCTTGCTGACGAGGCGGAGAAGAAGGAGGTTGGCTGCTCGGGCGTGTCGGCCCAGGCGGAGAAGGAGGCGGAGTGCCGCCACGCGCCGGAGAAGGAGCCGGCCGAGGGCCCTGATCGTCACTCGCCAGAGGAGGAGGCGGTGGAGGAGGCGGAGTGCCCTGACTCGCCGGAGGAGGAGGAGGCGGAGGCGTCCAGTTCAGAAGGTTGATGAGCTCCTTCCGCCATAGGCATGGAGTCTTCAGAGCAGACCCCAGCCGAGTCTCCCCTTCACCGGTAGGGTGGTCAAGCTGGAGGTCCTCAAATCCCTCCGTTATTTCATCCACCATCACCCTAGCATATGTTGGGGAACGTTGCAGAAAACAAAAATTTTCCTACGGTTTCACCAAGATCCATCTATGAGTTCATCTAGCAACGAGTAATCGGATGCATCTACATACCTTTGTAGATCGCGAGCGGAAGCGTTCAAAGAACGTGGATGAGGTAGTCGTACACGACGTGATCCAAATCACCGGAGATCCTAGCGCCGAACGGACGGCACCTCCGCGTTCAACACACGTACGGTTAGCGTAACATCTCCTCCTTCTTGATCCAACAAGGGGAAAGGAGAGGTTGATGAAGATCCAGCAGCACGACGGCGTGGTGGTGGATGCAGGGCATCACAGCAGCAGGGCTTCGCCGTATACTACGCGAGAGAGAGAGGTGATGCAGGGGAGAGGGAGGCACCAAGGCTCAAGGGGTTGCTGCCCCCTCCCTCCCCCCTTTATATAGGCTCCCCTAGGGGGGGGGCAGCCCTAGGAGATGGGATCTCCTAGGGGGGCGGCGGCCAGGGCTGGAGTGGCCCCCAAGCAAGGTGGGGCGCCCCCCACCCCTAGGGTTTCAACCCTAGGCGCATGGGGTGGGCCTAGGGGGGCGCACCAGCCCACTATGGGCTGGTTCCCCTCCCCACTTTGGCCCATGGGGCCCTCCGGGATGGGTGGCCCCACCCGGTGGACCCCTGGGACCATTCCGGTGGTCCCGGTACAATACCGGTGACCCCGAAACTTGTCCCGATGGCCGAAACAGCACTTCCTATATATAATTCTTTACCTCCGGACCATTCCGAAACTCCTCGTGACGTCCGGGATCTCATCCGGGACTCCGAACAACATTCTGGTTACTGCATATATATATCTTTACAACCCTAGCGTCACCGAACCTTAAGTGTGTAGACCCTACGGGTTCGGGAGACATGTAGACATGACCGAGACTGCTCTCCGGTCAATAACCAACAACGGGATCTGGATACCCATGTTGGCTCCCACATGCTCCACGATGATCTCATCCGATGAACCACGATGTCGAGGATTCACGCAACCCCGTATACAATTCCCTTTGTCAATCGGTATGTTACTTGCCCGAGATTTGATCGTCGGTATCCCAATACCTTGTTCAATCTCGTTACCGGCAAGTCACTTTACTCGTAGCGTAATGCATGATCCCATGACCAGACACTTGGTCACTTTGAGCTCATAGTGATGATGCATTACTGAGTGGGCCTTGTGATACCTCTCCGTCATACGGAGTGACAAATCCCAGTCTTGATCCGTGTCAACCCAACAGACACTTTCGGAGATACCCGTAGCATACCTTTATAGTCATCCAGTTATGTTGTGACGTTTGGTACACCCAAAGCAATCCTACGGTATCCGGGAGTTACACGATCTCATGGTCTAAGGAAAGGATACTTGACATTGGAAAACTCTAGCAAACGAACTATACGATCTTGTGCTATGTTTAGGATTGGGTCTTGTCCATCACATCATTCTCCTAATGATGTGATCTCGTTATCAATGACATCCAATGTCCATAGTCAGGAAACCATGACTATCTGTTGATCAACGAGCTAGTCAACTAGAGGCTTACTAGTGACATGGTGGTGTCTATTATTCACACATGTATTACAATTTCCGGATAACACAATTATAGCATGAATAAAGACAATTATCATGAACAAGGAAATATAATAATAATGCTTTTATTATTGCCTCTAGGGCATATTTCCAACAGTCTCCCACTTGCACTAGAGTCAATAATCCAGTTACATTGTGATGAATCGAACACCCATGGAATTCTGGTGTTGATCATGTTTTGCTCTAGGGAGAGGTTTAGTCAACGGATCTTCTACATTCAAGTCCGTATGTACTTTACAAATCTCTATGTCTCCATCTTGAACATTTTCACGAATGGAGTTGAAACGATGCTTGATGTGCCTTGTCTTCTTATGAAATCTGGGCTCCTTGGCAAGTGCAATAGCTCTAGTGTTGTCACAGAAGAGCTTGATCGGCCCCGACGAATTGGGTATGACTCCTAGGTCGGTGATGAACTCCTTCACCCAAATTGCTTCATGTGCTGCCTCCGAGGCTGCCATGTACTCCGCTTCACATGTAGATCCCGCCACGACGCTCTGCTTGCAACTGCACCAGCTTACTGCCCCACCATTCAAAATATACACGTATCCGGTTTGTGACTTAGAGTCATCCAGATCCGTGTCGAAGCTAGAGTCGACGTAACCCTTTACAACGAGCTCTTCGTCACCTCCATAAACGAGAAACATTTCCTTAGTCCTCTTTAGGTACTTCAGGATATTCTTGACCGCTGTCCAGTGTTCCTTGCCGGGATTACTTTGGTACCTTCCTACCAAACTTACGGCAAGGTTTACATCAAGTCTGGTACACAGCATGGCATACATAATAGAACCTATGGCTGAGGCATAGGGGATGACACTCATCTCTTCTATATCTTCTGCCGTGGACGGACATTGAGCTGAGCTCAATTTCACACCTTGTAACACAGGTAAGAACCCCTTCTTAGACTGATCCATATTGAACTTCTTCAATATCTTATCAAGGTATGTGCTTTGTGAAAGACCTATGAGGCGTCTCGATCTATCTCTATAGATCTTGATGCCTAATATATAAGCAGCTTCTCCAAGGTCCTTCATTGAAAAACTCTTATTCAAGTAGGCCTTAATGCTGTCCAAGAGTTCTATATCATTTCCCATCAAAAGTATGTCATCTACATATAATATGAGAAATGCTACAGAGCTCCCACTCACTTTCTTGTAAACGCAGGCTTCTCCATAAGTCTGTGTAAACCCAAACGCTTTGATCATCTCATCAAAGCGAATGTTCCAACTCCGAGATGCTTGCACCAGCCCATAAATCGAGCGTTGGAGCTTGCACACCTTGTCAGCATTCTTAGGATCGACAAAACCTTCCGGCTGCATCATATACAATTCTTCCTTAAGGAAACCATTAAGGAATGCCATTTTGACGTCCATTTGCCATATCTCATAATCGTAGAATGCGGCAATTGCTAACATGATTCGGACGGACTTTAGCTTCGCTACCGGTGAGAAAGTCTCATCGTAGTCAACCCCTTGAACTTGTCGATAACCCTTAGCGACAAGCCGAGCTTTATATATGGTCACATTACCATCCGCGTCTGTCTTCTTCTTAAAGATCCATTTATTTTCTATGGCTCGCCGCTCAATGGGCAAGTCAGTCAAAATCCATACTTCGTTTTCATACATGGATCCTATCTCGGATTTCATGGCTTCTAGCCATTTGTCGAAATCCGGGCCCGCCATCGCTTCTTCATAGTTCGAAGGTTCACCGTTGTCTAACAACATGATTTCCAAGACAGGGTTGCCGTACCACTCTGGTGCGGAACGTGTCCTTGTGGACCTTCGAATTTCAGTAGGAGCTTGATCAGAAGTATCTTGATCATCATCAATAACTTCCTCTCTAGTCGGTGCAGGCACCTCAGGAACATTTTCTTGAGTTGCGCCCTTTTCCGGTTCAAGAGGTAATACTTCATCAAGTTCTACTTTCCTCCCACTTACTTCTTTCGAGAGAAACTCCTTCTCTAGAAAGGATCCATTCTTGGCAAAAAAGATCTTGCCTTTGGATCTGAGGTAGAAGGTATACCCAACAGTTTCTTTAGGGTATCCTATGAAGACGCATTTTTCCGACTTGGGTTCGAGCTTTTCAGGTTGAAGTTTCTTGACATAAGCATCGCATCCCCAAACTTTTAGAAACGACAGCTTAGGTTTCTCCCCAAACCATAATTCAAACGGTGTCGTCTCAACGGATTTCGACGGAGCCCTATTTAAAGTGAATGCGGCAGTCTCTAAAGCATAGCCCCAAAGAGATAGAGGTAAATCGGTAAGAGACATCATAGATCGCACCATATCTAATAGAGTGCCATTACGACTTTCGGACACACCATTACGCTGAGGTGTTCCAGGCGGCGTGAGTTGTGAAACTATTCCACATTTTCTTAAGTGTGTGCCAAATTCGTGACTCAAGTATTCTCCTCCACGATCTGATTGTAGAGACTTGATTTTCCTGTCACGTTGATTCTCAACCTCACTCTGAAATTCTTTGAACTTTTCAAAGGTTTCAGACTTGTGTTTCATCAAATAGATATACCCATATCTACTCAAGTCATTAGTGAGGGTGAGAACATAACGATAGCCACCGCGAGCCTCAACACTCATTGGACCGCACACATCAGTATGTATGATTTCCAATAAGTTGGTTGCTCGCTCCATTGTCCCTGAGAACGGAGTCTTGGTCATTTTACCCATGAGGCATGGTTCGCACGTGTCAAATGATTCGAAATCAAGAGAGTCTAAAAGTCCATCTGCATGGAGCTTCTTCATGCGTTTGACACCTATGTGACCAAGGCGGCAGTGCCACAAGTATGTGGGACTATCATTATCAACCTTACATATTTTGGTACTCACACTATGAATATCTGTAGCATTACGCTCGAGATTCATTAAGAATAAACCATTCACCATCGGAGCATGACCATAAAACATATCTCTCATATAAATAGAACAACCATTATTCTCGGATTTAAATGAGTAGCCATCTCGAATTAAACGAGATCCCGATACAATGTTCATGCTCAAAGCTGGCACTAAATAACAATTATTAAGGTTTAAAACTAATCCCGAAGGTAAATGTAGAGGTAGCGTGCCGACGGCGATCACATCGACCTTGGAACCATTCCCGACGCGCATCGTCACCTCGTCCTTCGCCAGTCTCCGCTTATTCCGAAGCTCCTGCTTTGAGTTACAAATGTGAGCAACTACACCGGTATCAAATACCCAAGAGCTACTATGAGTACTGGTAAGGTACACATCAATTACATGTATATCACATATACCTTTTGTTTTGACGGCCTTCTTGTCCGCTAAGTATTTGGGGCAGTTCCGCTTCCAGTGACCACTTCCCTTGCAATAAAAGCACTTAGTCTCGGGCTTGGGTCCATTCTTTGGCTTCTTCCCGGCAACTTGCTTACCGGGCGCGGCAACTCCCTTGCCGTCCTTCTTGAAGTTCTTTTTACCCTTGCCTTTCTTGAACTTAGTGGTTTTATTCACCATCAACACTTGATGTTCCTTCTTGACTTCTACCTCTGCTGATTTCAGCATTGCAAATACTTCAGGAATGGTCTTTTCCATCCCCTGCATATTGAAGTTCATCACAAAGCTCTTGTAACTTGGTGGAAGCGACTGGAGGATTCTGTCAATGACCGCGTCATCCGGGAGATTAACTCCCAGCTGAGTCAAGCGGTTATGTAACCCAGACATAGTGAGTATGTGCTCACTGACAGAACTATTTTCCTCCATCTTACAGCTGAAGAACTTGTCGGAGACTTCATATCTCTCCATCCGGGCATGAGCTTGAAAAACCATTTTCAGCTATTCGAACATCTCATATGCTCCATGTCCCTCAAAACGCTTTTGGAGCCCCGGCTCTAAGCTATAAAGCATGCCGCACTGAACGAGGGAGTAGTCATCAGCACGTGTCTGCCAAGCGTTCATAACATCTTGGTTCTGTGGGACAGGCGGGTCACCTAGCGGTGCTTGTAGGACATAATCTTTCTTAGCAGCTATGAGGATGATCCTCAGGTTCCGGACCCAGTCCGTATAGTTGCTGCCATCGTCTTTCAGCTTGGTTTTCTCTAGGAACGCATTGAAGTTGAGGACTACGTTGGCCATTTGATCTACAAGACATATTGTAAAGATTTTAGACTAAGTTCATGATAATTAAGTTCATCTAATCAAATTATTCAATGAACTCCCACTTAGATAGACATCCCTCCAGTCATCTAAGTATAACATGATCCGAGTTAACTAGGCCATGTCCGATCATCACGTGAGACGGACTAGTCAACGTCGGTAAACATCTTCATGTTGATCGTATCTTCTATACGACTCACGCTCGACCTTTCGGTCTTCTGTGTTCCGAGGCCATGTCTGTACACATGCTAGGCTCGTCAAGTCAACCTAAGTGTTTGCATGTGTAAATCTGTCTTACACCCGTTGTATGTGAACGTTAGAATCTATCACACCCGATCATCACGTGGTGCTTCGAAACAACGAACTGTCGCAACGGTGCACAGTTAGGGGGAACACTTTCTTGAAATTGTTATGAGGGATCATCTTATTTACTATTGTCATTCTAAGTAAACAAGATGCAAAACATGATAAACATCACATGCAATCAAATAATAATAGTGACATGATATGGCCAATATCACATAGCTCCTTTGATCTCCATCTTGGGGCTCCATGATCACCTTGTCACCGGCATGACACCATGATCTCCATCATCGTGTCTCCATGAAGTTGCTCGCCAACTATTACTTCTACTACTATGGCTAACGCATTTAGCAATAAAGTAAAGTAATTTACATGGCGTTTCTCAATGACATGTAGGTCATACAAAAAATAAAGACAACTCCTATGGCTCCTGCCGGTTGTCATACTCATCGACATGCAAGTCGTGATTCCTATTACAATAGCATGAACATCTCATACATCACATATATATCATTCATCATTCATCACAACTTTGGCCATATCATATCACAAAGCACTTGCTGCAAAAACAAGTTAGACGTCCTCTAATTGTTGTTGCAAGTTTTACGTGGCTGAAATAGGGTTCTAGCAAGAACGTTTTCTTACCTATGTGAAAGCCACAACGTGATTTTTCAACTTCTATTTACCCTTCATAAGGACCCTTTTCATCAAATCCGCTCCAACTAAAGTGGGAGAGACAGACACCCACCAGCCACCTTATGCAACTTGTGCATGTTAGTCGGTGGAACCGGTCTCACGTAAGCGTACGTGTAAGGTTGGTCCGGGGCGCTTCATCCCACAATACCGTTGAAGCAAGATAAGACTAGTAGCGGCAAGAAAGTTGACAACATCTACGCCCACAACAAATTGTGTTCTACTCGCGCAAGAAGAACTACACATAGACCTAGCTCATGATGCCACTGTTGGGGAATGTTGCAGAAAACAAAAATTTTCCTACGGTTTCACCAAGATCCATCTATGAGTTCATCTAGCAACGAGTAATCGGATGCATCTACATACCTTTGTAGATCGCGAGCGGAAGCGTTCAAAGAACGGGGATGAGGTAGTCGTACACGACGTGATCCGAATCACCGGAGATCCAAGCGCCGAACGGACTGCACCTCCGCGTTCAACACACGTACGGTTAGCGTAACGTCTCCTCCTTCTTGATCCAACAAGGGGAAAGGAGAGGTTGATGAAGATCCAGCAGCACAACGGCGTGGTGGTGGATGCAGGGCGTCACAGCAGCAGGGCTTCGCCGTATACTACGCGAGAGAGAGGTGTTGCAGGGGAGAGGAGGCGCCAAGGCTCAAGGGGTTGCTGCCCCCTCCCTCCCCCCTTTATATAGGCTCCCCTTGGGGGGGCACCGGCCCTAGGAGATGGGATCTCCTAGGGGGGCGGCGGCCAGGGCTGGAGTGGCCCCCAAGCCAAGGTGGGGCGCCCCCCCACCCCTAGGGTTTCAACCCTAGGCGCATGGGGTGGGCCTAGGGGGGTGAACCAGCCCACTATGGGCTGGTTCCCCTCCCCACTTTGGCCCATGGGGCCCTCCGAGATGGGTGGCCCCACCCGGTGGACCCCCGGGACCCTTCCGGTGGTCCCGGTACAATACCGGTGACCCCGAAACTTGTCCCGATGGCCGAAACAGCACTTCCTATATATAATTCTTTACCTCCGGACCATTCCGAAACTCCTCGTGACGTCTGGGATCTCATCCGGGACTCCGAACAACATTCGGGTTACTGCATATACATATCTTTACAACCCTAGCGTCACCGAACCTTAAGTGTGTAGACCCTACGGGTTCGGGAGACATGTAGACATGACCGAGACTGCTCTCCGGTCAATAACCAACAGCGGGATCTGGATACCCATGTTGGCTCCCACATGCTCCACGATGATCTCATCGGATGAACCACGATGTCGAGGATTCACGCAACCCCGTATACAATTCCCTTTGTCAATCGGTATGTTACTTGCCCGAGATTCGATCGTCGGTATCCCAATACCTTGTTCAATATTGTTACCGGCAAGTCACTTTACTCGTACCGTAATGCATGATCCCGTGACCAGACACTTGGTCACTTTGAGCTCATAGTGATGATGCATTACCGAGTGGGCCCAGTGATACCTCTCCGTCATACGGAGTGACAAATCCCAGTCTTGATCCGTGTCAACCCAACAGACACTTTTGGAGATACCCGTATCATACCTTTATAGTCACCCAGTTACGTTGTGACGTTTGGTACACCCAAAGCACTCCTACGGTATCCGGGAGTTACACGATCTCATGGTCTAAGGAAAGGATACTTGACATTGGAAAACTCTAGCAAACGAACTATACGATCTTGTGCTATGTTTAGGATTGGGTCTTGTCCATCACATCATTCTCCTAATGATGTGATCTCGTTATCAATGACATCCAATGTCCATAGTCAGGAAACCATGACTATCTGTTGATCAACGAGCTAGTCAACTAGAGGCTTACTAGGAACATGGTGGTGTCTATTATTCACACATGTATTACGATTTCCGAATAACACAATTATAGCATGAATAAAGACAATTATCATGAACAAGGAAATATAATAATAATGCTTTTATTATTGCCTCTAGGGGATATTTCCAACAGCATATCCTTCTGGAATCGGCCGGCAGTGAAAAGTTGTGCCGGGTTCAGTAGGATAAACAGAGCCAACAGCCGCCTTGACCTTCAAATTCATCCATTGCGTCATAAGGTGGAAATTTTGAGACTCCGTGATAGCATCCACGGGATAGCTGGCAGGAGCCGTCAAGGCATGCTCCAGCTGAAGCAGCTCGGTGGAAGCCATGCTGCTTCTGCGCTGAGATGGCGGGGTAGCTTCGGGGGAGGCTTCGGTAGTATGTTTGTTGCGATTTGCTTCTCGTTCCTCTATCGCGTCTACCCTTGCTTGCAGCGCCTGCATTTGGGTCTGCTGCACTTTTTTCCTCCTCTCATGGGATTTGTAACCGCCTGCGTCCGGAAACCCAACCTTCCACGGAATGGAGCCTGGCGTGCCTCGTGTCCGTCCAGGGTGCTCAGGATTCCCGAGGGCCATTGTGAGCTCGTCGTTCTCTCTGTCTAGAAAGAATGTCCCTTCCTGCGCTGCTTCGATATACTGCTTAAGCTTCCTGACTGGTATGTCCATTTGATCGTTCGTCCAAATGCACTTCCCTGTTACAGGGTCCAAGGTTCCTCCAGCCCCGAAGAACCAAGTCCGGCAACGGTCTGGCCAGTTAATTGCCTCTGGTTCGATCCCTTTATCAACCAGATCATTCTCAGTCTTGGACCACTTAGGCCGGGCTACGAGGTAGCCACCTGACCTCGTGCGATGGTGAAGCTTCTTCTTCACAGCATTTTGCTTGTTTGTCACCGACATCTTCTTACTCTTTTCCAATGTCTTGTGGGCCACAAATGCGGGCCAGTGATCTCTGATCTTCTCATATCTGCCCTTGAATTCTGGTGTCTCATTATTTTCGACAAACTTATTCAGCTCTTTCTTCCACCTCCTGAATAGTTCTGCCATCCTCTTAAGAGCAAAAGACTTGATTAATTTCTCTTTAAGTGGGTTCTCTGGATTATCCTCTGGCGGTAGGGTGAAATTTGACTTCAGCTCAGTCCAAAGATCATTTTTCTGCATATCATTGACATAAGACACCTCAGGGTCTACTGTAGCCGGCTTAAACCATTGATGGATGCTTATCGGGATCTTGTCCCTAAGCAGAACCCCGCACTGAGCAACAAATGCGTTGTTTGTCCTGAGGGGTTCAATCGGTTGGCCGTCGGGCGCGATTGCTATGATCTCAAACTTTTCATTGGAGCTCAACTTTTTCTTTGGGCCTCACCTCTTTACCAAAGTTGTGCTCGATCCGGAGGGCTAGAAAAAAGAACAAAGACTTAATATGTGTACATACCAAAACAATGAATGCATCAATAAGCTAGTCAGCACAGACTTAACTAATATATATACCTGGCCGGACTCGGTTCGGTCACCGGAGCCGTCATCACGGTCTCCTTCTTGCACCGGCATTGGGTCACCGGAGCCGTCCTCATGTTCTTCTTCTTGCACCGGCATTAGGTCACCGTAGCCAGCTTGTTCACCCTCTCCTTCCAGACCATCGGTTTCGTTGAGAAACAACGAGATGGCATCACTTCCTTCTGCGATTATGTCCCTCAACAACGCTTCTTTTGCTTCGTCTAGGGCGGTGTCCATAGTTTCGACAAATATTTACAACATGGCAATTATTATTCAAACATGACAGATGGATATATTAGTGCCAAACGTAGAACTAGCTACCTAATCATAGTAAGCTATCGGGAGGGGGTATATATCGACAACGACGACACTACATCTATGTCCCTTGACGACCCTCGTTCCCGATAAAAAAAAGAGGAAGAAGAAGAAAAAAAAGAGGAGAAGAAAGAATAGAGGAGAAGAAAGAACTCCTCTATTCTTTCTTCTCCTCTTTTTTTTTCTTCTTCCTCTTCTTTTTTTATCCTCTTCTTCCTCTCATGTTCGAGAGGATCGCCGAGGGGTCGGGAGGTTGCCTAGTGTCAAAGGATTCAACAAAACCATGTCTTCATCATTAGGCGAAAGTAACATGTGCATGATGGTACGAAGCTCTTCAAAGTTGTTCTGGAACAGAGTCCCAGATAGGATAATTCGCTTTTTGGTACAAAGTTCAGCAAAAGCCTTTCGAATATCGCTTTTTGGAAGGCCTTTGCTGAATTCGTACCAAAAGGCGGATTATTCTATCTGGGACTCCATTCCAGAACAACTTTGCAGAACTTCGTACCAACATGCCCTAGTTACTTCTGGCTAATGATGAAGGCATGGATTTCTTCAATACTTTGACACTAGGAAACCTCTCTCGACCCCTCGGCGATCCTCGACCCCTCGAACCCTCGACGACCCTAGAACCCTCGACGCCTAGACAACCCTCTTCTTCCTCTCATGTTCGAGAGGATCGCCGAGGGGTCGGGAGGTTGCCTAGTGTCAAAGGATTCAACAAAACCATGTCTTCATCATTAGGCGAAAGTAACATGTGCATGATGGTACGAAGCTCTTCAAAGTTGTTCTGGAACGGAGTCCCAGATAGGATAATTCACTTTTTGGTACAAAGTTCAACAAGAGCCTTCCGAATATCGCTATTTGGAAGGCCTTTGCTAAATTCATACCAAAAGGCGGATTATTCTATCCGGGACTCCATTCCAGAACAACTTTGCAGAACTTCGTACCAACATGCCCTGGTTACTTCCGGCTAATGATGAAGGCATGGATTTATTCAATACTTTGACACTAGGAAACCTCTCTCGACCCCTCGGCAATCTTCGACCCCTCGAACCCTCGAACCCCCGATAAAAATTAAGAAGGAGAAGAAGAAGAAGAAGAAGAAAAAAGTGGAGAAGAAGAAAGGAATAGCTAGAGGAGAAGAAGAACTGACAAAGTCTTCTCCTCTATTCCTTCTTCTTCTCCTCTTTTTTCTTCTTCTTCTTCTTCCTCTTTTTTTCCTTTTCTTTTTTTCTCCTCTTCTTCCTCTTCTCTTCTTCTCCTTCTTCGGGTAAGCCCTAGTTTCCCAACCCTCGACCGCTCGATGACACTCTCGACATGCCCTTGTTCCCGATAAAAAAAAGAAGAAGAAAAAAGAAGAGAAGAAAGAATAGAGGAGAAGAACTTCTTCTCCTCTATTCTTTCTTCTCCTCTTTTTATTCTTCTTCTTCCTCTTCTTTTTTCCTCTTCTTCCTCTCCTCTTCTTCTCCCTCTTCCCCGCCTCTCTCATGAATGTTCGCCGTCCCCCCCTCGACCCCTCGACGACCCTC